>NW_024105098.1:2596720-2842870 GCF_003945595.2 Pipra filicauda | reverse complement strand
GGAACAGCACAGCATTTCAGTGTGGAACTCTACCCCAAGAGCTGATTAACATGTCACAAACTCCAAGGGAAAAACAGGGTTTTGTGCTGGCCCCTGATGCTACAAACTGATTTGGAAAGGTGGGGCTTGCAAAGGGGCACCTCCTGGGGAGCCTGGTGAGTAATTGGGGCGTGAACCGGCCTGAACAAGGCTCCGAGGAATAATAACTGTGGCCCTGAGAACAGGAGCACTGGTGTGAGCAGCTGGGCTGCCTCCTGTCCCCTGCCTGTCCCCAGCACGCCGTGGGCTCTGCTCAGACCCCCCCATCTCCTGGGACCTCCCAAACCCCACTGCTGAGCTCCGACCAGCCTTTCCTGCAGCACTTCTGGAGCTGTGCCGAGCCTTTGGAAGTCTTCTGTGCCTTGTTCATAGTCAAATGAGTGTTGTACCTTCCCACTGCCTTGGACTGTGCCTGGCACTGCATCCAGCCACCAAATCCCTCCCACCTCCTCTGGCTGCTCAGCTGAGGAGTTGAGGGTCAGGAAACTTGATTGGAGACACAGGTTTATGGTATAAAACTCTCGCTGGCAAAGGTTCAAAGCAAAGGTCATTAAGATGCAAGACACCTTCCCCTGGAGAATGAGTTTGCTAATTAAAAATGCATTAATAAATCCAATGTTTCGGGCACAGACAGAGTGAAGGAGCAGTCAGGAGTTATTAAGCAGAGTGAGGAGGCAGGACTAGGTGAGGCCAAGTCCTAGGACTAGGTGAGGCCAAGTCCTGAGCACTTGGCACATCGGGGCTCAGGTTGGAAGGAGTCACGGAGGTGGAATGTGCTTGTGGATTGGGAAGGGAGGAGACCCTGAGCACAACTGCTGGTCTGCAACCCTGGGAGGGGCCTCGACTGTGGATGAGAGCTGGGAAACAGCCTGATGTACCCAACAGCTGGAATGTGTGCCGTGTCACCCTCGCTGATGCCAAAATGGCCCAACCGGCCCTGACTCGCTGTAGGTTCCCCACAAAGGCTGTGCTGCAAGAGCTGCTCCTGCATCACCTCCTGCGTGGGGCCAAATTCCCTCTTCCCACGGGTGAACTTTGGCATCACATCCCCACCTTGGCCCTGGAGGGACTCGCTGAGCACCCAGACAGCTCAGGGAGCTGGGGAGGAGTGGAGTGAGCCCGTGGGAGGTTAAATGGTGTCGCTGTCTCTGGGGTTAATGATGTCCCAGATGATGCTGCAGAGCATTATTTACTGAGGACACCGATCGTTCTTCGGGAGGGAGTGATCAATCTTGTTCCATCTCAGTGATCCCATCGCTGTTCCAGCGGGAGCAGCACCGGGCTCTGCCTGTGCCAGGGACAGGGGGGATGGATTTTGTTGTTGTTAGAGCAGAAGGACACGTTGACAAACAAACCCCGGGGTTTGCTGCATCCTATAGGGAGGAGCTTTGGGGAGGCTGAGCATGGTTACACCGATGGGGAGCTTCAGCCAGACCACCTGGATGGGAATGGACAGGCTTCCAAGGAAAGACCCAGAGCAAGGACACATCTCCTCAGCTCACAGCCACCTTTTCTGCCTGCTCTGGAAGCTCTTCTCATAGAAATCTGCAGGCTCTGGCTGCTGAGGAGATTCCCAGCTTTCCTGCCCACTCCCAGAGATCTGGGGGCTCTCTGTGCCCATAAATTACCAGCCAATCCCACACCTTCTCGGGGGAATGGTTGTTCTAATAAAGTGTTTGTCAGGTTGAATTGCTACCAGAGACATTTGCCAGCAATTAATGCTTCCCATTAAAATCCCCACATGCCAGGAGCAGAGGTGGGTCTTATTTATGACACGGGCTGGCCTCCAACCTCTGCTCACCACGGAGCTTGCCTGAGGACTGCTGGAGAGCTCCATGGAATCATTAAGGTTGGAAAAGACCTCCAAGATCATCGAGTCCAAGCATTAACCCAGCCCTTCCAAGCCCCCCACTAATCCCTGCCCCTAAGCAGCACATCTGCATGGCTTTGGAACACTTCCAGGGACGGTGATTCCATCACTGCAGCCTGTGCCAGTGCCTGACCACGTGGAATGTGTCAGGCTCACCTCATCTGCCACTTCACCAGCTGGGAAAGCCTCTGAGGTCCGTGACTCCTGTCCCAGCGACCATGTGGAGCGGGAGAGTCTCATCCCTGACTCCAAGGGAGCCCCAAACCCTCTGATCCAGCCCCAGCCCCATCCCTGCCAACATGGGGGTAAAGGTGCAAGCCCTGGCAGAGCTGGAGGGGGAAAGGGGTGGGATGGAAAGACAAACCAGTGCTCTGCAGACGTGAGGGGATCATTCCCATGCTGGAGGGCAGCAATGCCACCCAGGGATGTGCTCAGTGTTGGCAGCTCCTGCTTGAGGTTCCTTGCACCAAGCCAGGGATAAGGGGACACACAGGTTCCATGATCCCAGCTGGGCAGAAGAGTCACAACTGACCTTCTGGAGCAGCTCCATTTTCTTCAGAGCTACTGAAACTCTTCCCTCAGTCTGTCCCCAACCTTCAGCTTCTTCCTTTGCTGGAAGATGTGACCTTCTCCTTGGCAAGAGTCTTCTTGGCTGGCTGGGAAAGGCATGTTTCTGTCTTGTCAACCTACTCCAGCCCTTCAGAGGGGGGGATGGCCATCGATAAATGGATTTTTCTTGGCTCTAGCCCTGCCCAGTTTAATTCTTTGATAATTTACTGGGCCATTTCCTGACGTGCTGCTAAAATGGATGGCAGGGAGAGGCAGGAGAGGAGCCAGAACGTGTCTGTGGAGATGGGGTCACGTCCTGATGGAGGAGGGGATGTCACCTCCTGCAACCCACGTGGTGCCCAGAGAGGGTTGTTGTTAATTGAATTGAAGAAGACAAATGGCCATTAGCTCGGTCTCCAAAGGACAATAACTGTACCAATAATGAAGCTGTACTCCCTACTCCTGATCCCCGCTATCCATGGAGTTATGTAATTGATGGAATATCATTAAGGAAGAGGAAAATGTCCAAATGCAGGCGGGGGGAGGAGGAGGGAGTTTAGAGGATTTGCTGAGATCTGATGTTTACAAGAAAACTTCAGAGCCAGCTTTTCTGAAGCGCAGAGACCTTTGAGTCTCATTTTTTATTCTCCTTCCCTGTTTTTTTTTGGAGGCAGGATCACATCCCAGGCGGTGACGGCGGTGACATTACGCTCAAGTGATCAAAAGCTGGTTTGCTGCACCAGTGTCAGCTGCTGAAGGGACAAGTGGCTGTGATGAACGTTTGATATCTGCCCATCTTCCTTGATATGTGTCCCAGGAGGGAGGCAGGGACAATGGGATCAGCCCAGCGTTCCCCTGGCATTTCCAGGGCCTCTGGAGCGGGATTTCTCACAGAGCTCCAGGCCAGCTTTGCAGGGGGGATCACGTTTGATGCTGCTTTGATGAGCAGCCTTTGGGCTGGGGGGCAGAGGAGCTTTTCTGCTCCAAAACATCAGTTTGTCTCAACTGAACCTTTTTGCAGGAATCTGTTCCCAGTGTTGGGCTGGAACTGAAGCTCCAGGCAAACCATGGCACCATCCAGCCCACGTGCTGCTCTTTGGCCACCAGTCCCAAATCCCTCTGGAGCAAGGAGGGTGAACTGGGAGCATCTTGGAGCTGCAGCTTTGACCCATGATGGTGATAAATTGCTGGGCGTTGATGCCATGAATTGTGTTCAGAGAACAACGGAGTCATGGAATGGGTTGG
This sequence comes from Pipra filicauda, assembly GCF_003945595.2. Classification (NCBI taxonomy): domain Eukaryota; kingdom Metazoa; phylum Chordata; class Aves; order Passeriformes; family Pipridae; genus Pipra; species Pipra filicauda. The sequence continues at coordinate 2,839,167 of NW_024105098.1, read as the reverse complement.
GTTGGAAGGGACCTCAAAGCTCATCTCATTCCACCCCCTGCTAGGGCCAGGGACACCTCCCACTACCCCAGGTTGCTCCAAGCCCCATCCAAGCTGGCCTTGGACACTCCCACCTTTCCAACAGCCCCATGTTCCCTCTGCTCCTGGCACCGCACACGTGGATCCTTGGGAACATCTCCCAGAGCTGTGGATCCTTGGGAACATCTCCCAGAGCTGTGGATCCTTGGGAACATCTCCCAGAGCTGTGGATCCTTGGGAACGTCTCCCAGAGCTGTGGATCCTTGGGAACATCTCCCAGAGCTTCAGGTGGTTGAGGGACAAAGCCTTCCTCCCCCTGCTGAGGGTGCTGCAGGCAGCTGGGGGGGGTGCACAGGTAACTTTGCTTCCCTGGAGGCAGGAACATTGCTGCTATCCCAGAAACCTGTGCACAGTTTTCCATAACGATCCCAGCCTCCTCTAACACCACCTCAGTGATTTCCCTCCAGGCTCTAAGGTTAAGTCATAGGAAACAATTTCTATTTTTAATAACATTTTTGCTAAATATCCTGTCCCTGACTTTCCCTGGAGGCTCGGAATCCATCTGCAATAAGGGGGCTTTAAAAGGGCTTTAATAATAAATATAATACCACCATTCTTTTATGCTTGTAACTATTCAGGCTTGACTGAATTCCCTGAGCTTTTTATGGGTCTGTTGAAATATATTGTGCAAGTCAAGGGCAGGCCTGGTTTTAAGCTGCTTGTGTTGCCCTGCTTTAATTCCTTTTATCCCTAGGTAACAGTCTGGATAACGTGGCCCAAGTGTTGTGTTATCCATGGACAGCACAACCATGCCCAGACCCCACCCTGCTGGTCCCAGGGTGGGGAGAGCCCCATTTTCCAAGAAAAATGCAAACTTCTCCCAGATATCCTTTCACTCCTGCAAAGGAAAATGTTCCCTCTGCATTCCTGTTATTTACACTTGGATGTCAAACCGCTGAGAGATCCTTTAACTGTCCCCTCTGACGCTGCTTTGGAGACCCCTCAAGGAGCAAACATCCTCCCCCAGGGATGAATTGCCCTCACCTGGGACCTCCCCCCACCCATCCTCCCCCCAGTGCTCCCCCAGCTCAGTTCGAGCTCAGGTTTGAGCTGTGCTGGAGGAGTTTCTGTGTTGTTCTCCTTCATCTGCTGCTGTGGAACCTCTGTGGCTCCTCTCCTTGGAGGTTTTTCCCCTCAGAGCTGTTGGTTTCTCTCTGTCTGTGCCCCCCTTCATCTCCTGCAGCACAGCCAGGTTTGTGTTCTGCCCTGGACGTGACTTTGCTGAGCTTTTCCTCGTGGCTGAGCCTGAGTTTGTGGGAGCCAGGGCAGTCCTTGGCTGGCTCAGCAGCAGAGCAGAGGGAATTTGCCCTCTGAGCGTGACAGGCAGAAAGATGGGAATTTCTGAACTAATTTGCTGTAAACAATGATCCATAATAGGTCACTTCTCTCTTCAGCAACTCGGCAATTAAATCCATCAGAGCCAGGGATGTAATTGGACTGCTGGCAATTAGCACTCGTGAGCACTGGAGGAGCCCAGAGGGTCCTTCCAGTGATTTCCATCAAGCTGCTTTGGGTTTTTTTTGGCTGAGGAACCCCAGTGCCTCCCCCATGGGTGCTGGAGGACCCAGGGATTTGAGGACTGAAGGTAAGGAGGAGGTTTGGGACACCCTTCTGAGGGTGAACCTTCATGCAGAGAGGAGGTCCAGGGCTGGGTCCTGCTTAACCTTGGGTCTGTCTTCTGCCTTAAAGCAAAGTTTTGTGCTACAGAAAGGCCTTTTCACTCTGAGAGAGCCCATCTGAGGGTGGGTCAAAGCAGGGGCTCTTGGTGGGGGTCTTGGAGGCTTTGCCTTCCCCCTGAAGGAGAGGGGTCAGTGGGGAGGAAGGTGGGAACCCTTTGCTGCTGCCTGGCCTGGGAGAGATGTCCCAGTGGGGTTGGGGACCTCCTTATGGACCATCCCTGAGCACCCTTATCATGGCAGTCACAAGGGACAAACTGCTGCAGGCTGGAGAGGCAAAAATGACACAAGTCACTGATGACTTTGTTGCATCCAAGCCAAAAACCACCGGTGTGGACCCACCACTGAAGCAATTCCAGCATGGAACTCTGACCAGGACTGGGTGGGAGGCTGGTCTGTCCTCCCAGCAGGTAAGAAAGGGTTTGGCTCATGCCTTAATTTCATGACACCAAAGCAGCAGAATTTCTCCCAGTAAAAGAGAAAGAAGAAATTTATTAGGGGGGAAAAAAAAAAAACTTCCCAAAAGCTGGGGCTAAACAGGAAAAGAAGTTCTTGAATGAGAATGCTTCTGATCCGAGGTCAGAAAGCATGAAGGAGCTCTTTGAACTCAAACTGCAGAGCAGAGACTTTGCCAAGATGAGCCTTTGCCTGAAGAGCTTGGCTTGGGGCCAGCCTTGGAGTCCTGCTGCCTCCTTGCTCAGCAGGTCTCTGGGGACACATTGGGAGGATTTCAGGAGTGGCCACTGGTGATAGAGGTTCTGTTGGAGGCAGCTCAGATCAGTCACCTTGAAAATCATGGACTTTCACGCCGTTTCCAGCAGGACCATTAAGTCTTGGAGCCCATAAAACCATTCACCTTCTTCTGCTGTGGCCTCTTGGTTCAGCCTCCCCCTCTCCTCGGGACAAACTGCTCCAGCCAGGAAGGTTGGTGTGAGTTACCCTGGGTTTCAGCCACATCTGTTATTTTTCTCTCTCAGATTATTTTGCCTGGCTTTTGAACATCTGAGCTCACTCTTGTTCCTGGAGTTTTAAGGGCGAGGAGCTGATTTTGGGGGGTTTTCTTTCACTTGAGGGTCTCCATTCACTGCTGTGAATTAAGCCAGGCCTGACTGGGTCTTCCTTGTTATAATGTCATGATCCCCTCACCTGTGTGAGAACCCAAAGTCCCCAGTATCCCTGCCCTGTCCCAATTAATTGTATGGGGCTGCTGTTTCATAGGGACCCCAGCAGGATCTTTTTGCTGCAGACATTATTTTAGGAGCAAAGTAGATCCTGTTGAATTTAACAAACAACTTTGTTGATGGATCAAACCCACCCAGATCTGGCTTCCTTCAGAAATCCCAGGATAACTCTGTATTGTGATGGTGTTGGCTGGCAGAGTTGGACTAGAGAAGCACAAAATTTGTCTTATTATTGCAAAGCTTACTTTCAGGTAGGAAAAGTGATTATCATCCCCTTTGCTGGACTGTTTTAAGGTCCTGTCTCATCCCCACTGTCCCACCAAAACATTGCTACTGTGATGGGTTTTACTAAAAAGTAGATTAAAAGGCAGAAATTCCAGGAATGGAACGTGCTGTGGGTTTTAGTGGGAAAAGCTTTGGTGGTGCCTTTAATTTTTGCTGGGAAAAGACCTTTTTGGAGGTGTGCAGTTGGAATATCAAATAGGCAGGTGGCAGGGCAGGTTGAGTACTGGTGGCAGGAGGCAGGCAGAGGGGTTGGCATGGCTTAAACTCCCATTTTGTGAGTCAGGGGGGTTTATTGGGGTGTGGAGAATCCCCCTCCACCTCTGTGGTGGTGAGAGGGGGGCACAGGTGACTCCAGGTTCCCGAGGGAGATGGGATGCACTTCAGGTGTGTTCTGGGAATCCCTCTGCAAAGCAGCAGGGATGGAGCTTGGTGGGACCTGAGATAAAGAGCAAGAGCTTCTCTCAGCCTGGGGTTCAAACCTGGGCCAGCTCAGAATTAGGGATAATTCCTGATCTTCTCTGTTGGTGAAGAGCATTTCCATTTAAATGCATGATCTGGCCTCCCTCTCAGGCAGAATAAATAAGCAATAAATTATTCAAAGGAGCATTTAACAAAGGTGGAAATTAAAACTTCCCTCAGGGCAGGTAATGGGCTCCTGGGCATGTTGAGCACTGGGCCAGGAGCAGGGTGGGATGGGGAGCAGCCTCCAGGTCCCCAAGCCCTCAGATGTGGGAAGAACCACTTTTCTCCTCATTGTAGCTTCCAATCCCAGTCCCTAAAGGAGATGTAGGGAATGTGAGGTGTTTCTTCCAAGGCTGGCAGGGAATTCCAGCGCCTGGAGGAAGCTGTGCAAGGGAGATGTGGAGTGGAAAAGTCTGAGACACTCGTGTTGGCTCGTGATGAGAGAGGCTGAGACCTAAGCTTGGAGCAATCCCCATTGCCCATGGGGGAAAACATGGATATCTGCCAGCTCCAGTGGAACTTGCTCCATCCCCTGAGGGAAGCAAAAGAAAAAGGCAGGTGAGGAACTGGATGCTGCTGTATGGAAGGTGGGATGAGGCAGAGCAGGAGGTGGTGCCTTGTGAAGCTGTCTCACATCTGGTCATTGGAGGTGACTTTTATCCACTCCTGTCACCACTCCTGGCCAGAGCTGTGTAGGGAGAGGCCTCCAGGGCTTTCTGGCAGCCCTTCAAAGCAGGAGCCCTGAGGCAGGTTTGTCACAGGCCCTGTGCCAGGAGATAAAAGAGCCCCTGGGCCGTGTTGGAGCTGCTGTAACACTGATCTGCACGTCCTGCCTAGAATCAGGGCAGTGCTTGGAGCTGGGTGTGCACTCAGACAATCCCTTCTGCTGCTGGCCAGGCTGGTTTGAGCAGGCACTGCCCTGGCACTGCTCCTGGGGTTCCAAACAACCCCTGTCCCCATCAGAACTGCTGTTGCTTCAGACCTGCTGCCACAACTGTGCTCCTTAACTCACTCCTGACCTAGAACCAGAGGATCCCAGACTGCTTTGGGTGGGAGAGACCTTAAAATTCACCCAGTCCCACCCCCTGCCATGGGCAGGGACACCTTCCACTAGCCCAGGTTGCTCCAAGCGCTGTCCAACCTGGCCTTGGACACTTCCAGGGATCCAGGGGCAGCCACAGCTTCTCTGGGCAACCTGTGCCAGGGCCTCACCACCCTGGGACTGCTTCCCAATATCCCATCTATCCCTGCCCTCTGGCAATGGGAAGCCATTCCCTCTTGGCCTGTCCCTCCATCCCTTGTCCCAAGTCCCTCTCCAGCTCTCCTGGAGCCCCTTTAGGCCCTGGAAGGGGCTCTCAGCTCTCCCTGGAGCCTTCTCTTCTCCAGGTGAACCCCCCAGCTCTCCCAGCCTGGCTCCAGAGCAGAGGCTCTTCACCCTTCAGAGCATCTTTGTGACTTGTTTGAGCAGGTCCATGTCCTTGTTTTGCCTGATGTCCTTTCCTATTTAATCACTGCTGATAATTGTGTCCAGTTCTGGGCCCCTCAGCTCAGGAAGGACATTGAGGGGCTGGAGCAGGTCCAGAGAAGGGCAACGAGGCTGGGGAAGGGACTGGAGCACAAGTGCTGTGAGGAGAGGCTGAGGGAGCTGGGGCTGTTCAGCCTGGAGAAGAGGAGGCTCAGGGGAGACCTCCTCACTCTCTACAACTCCCTGACAGGAGGGGGGAGCCAGCTGGGGGTTGGTCTCTTTTCCCAGGCAACTCTCAGCAAGACAAGAGGACTGGGTCTTAAACTGTACCAGGGGAGGTTTAGGTTGGACATTAGGAAGAATTTCTTTCCAGAGAGGGTGATCAGCCATTGGAATGGGCTGCCCAGGGAAGTGGTGGATTCTCCGTCCCTGGAGGTTTTTAAGAAGAGACTGGATGTGGCATCAGTGCCATGGGCTGGTAACCACGGCGGGGTTGGATCAAGGGTTGGATTGATGATCTCAGAGGTCCCTTCCAACCCAGCTGATTCTATGATTCTATGATTCTGTGATTCTATGATTCTTTATCGCAGACTGTTTGGGAGGCAGGAAACCAGGGGCTGAGATATCCAGTTATCCCTAAAAACCAGCTCAGGCAGCTCGTGCCTGGCACTGACCGGTGTCAGAATGAGCTGCAAAACCTGAAGTCCATCAGAAGTGAAAAAAAAAATCGGGAGGAGGGATGAAGATCTTTTCTTTAAAGAAGAAAACCAAGCCACACTCTCACAAAAAGAGCAGCTGTTCTTTCTCAGTGTGCCTGTAGCCCAAGGTCTTGCCCAGGGGATGGAAAACCATTTCCAAAGGTGGAAGGAAAAGTGTTTCTTTCATCAAGGATGGGAACAGAGCAGACTGAAAGCTCTGAGCGTGGGTTTTGTTTGATATCAGAGCACTTTTGGGGCACAAGGGAGTTTCCTGAGAGAATATGGGTCACTCCTAATGAAGGAATGTTTGCTCCAGTGGGCAGGAGGTTCTCCAGGGGCTGCAGGACATGGACACTGGGCTTTGGAGCTCCAGGGCTGGGGCAGCCACAGCTTCTCTGGGCAACCTGTGCCAGGGCCTCCTCACCCTCACAGGGAGGAATTTCTTCCCAATATCCAACCTTTCAGTGATTTTTAACTTGGTGTGGAGACTTAGGACACAAGTGCCAGGAAGCATCACCAAAATGGCAAGAATCCCACAGCAAGTAAGAGGCAACAATCAATAATGACTTTAATCTCTTCTTTCTTTTTTTTTTTTTTTCTTCTTTCAGGCTGCTCTCCTTGCTTTTCTGATTTGCCTGGAGATTTCTGAACTCTTGGGAGCAGAACTGTGATTTGTGGGGTGGGTTTTTTTTCCCCTCAGTTTATGCCACTGAGATGCTGCTCATCTCTCTGCTCCAGTGAGGTTCAGGGATTTCTCTCCTCATGAGAGCTCTCTGCAGGTCTCATTTATTTCAAGGAATGCCCTGACCCCTCCAACGAGAAAATCAGAGCTCCCTGCAAAGGTAGGGGTTGATCTCTCACAAGTGATGAGTAAAATTGCAGCTGGAATGCTGAGCTTGCTCTTCTCCCCATCTCCACCCACCCTGAGGGATGTGCTGGGGGAATGGAATGTTATTCCTTAAAAGATTTAGGCACTTCACGTGGCACCACTTGGATTCTTTCCCCCCAGAAATCTCAGGACACTTATTAGATCGGGCCAGGAAAATCATCCTGTCCAAAATTACCAGGTAGTTCCTATAGTTTTTTAGGAGATAAAATCATGGCTTCTTGGAAGAGGCAGTCCAAGGAGCTGGGAATACTGAAATATTCGAGGAGGCCATTGTAAAACAAGGCATGAGGACTTTGCCATGGAGAATATCTTCTCTAAAGTAAGCCAGGTGACTCCAGAATAAAAAGCAGCTATTAATATTAAAGTCAAGTGTTACCTGATTCTGTGGTCCCTGCTGCATCCAAATGCTCCCAGAAAGGAGGAAATTAAGAGGGATACTTTTGGCAGTTAGAATAGGAAATACCCCACTGGACCAACTATGAAACCAGAGAGAAAATGTCCTGTTGGTGCTGCACCAAAGTTCAGTAATTGCAGACTCTGACTTTGCAAAGAAACAGGCAGTTTGGTAACACTGGAATGATCCTCTCTCTGAAAAAGTCCTGATGATGAAGTGAATTAGATTTTTCATGACTCTCAGATTTGGTTCCTAAGGAATCATCAAATCATTTAGGTTGTAAAAGGCCTCTAAGATCATCAAGTCCAACCATTCCCCAGCACTGCCAAGGCCACCACTTTCCCATGTCCCCATTAAATCCTCCAGGGATGGGGACTCCACCACTGCCCTGGGCAGCCCCTCCTAAATTTGACAACCCTTTTGGTGAAGAAATTTTTTCCCTGATGTCCAACCTAAACCTTTCCTGGTGCAATTTGAGGCTGTTCCCTCTTGTCCCAGATGGCATTCCAGAGCCAGCACGGCATTCCCAGCCCCTGTCCCCTTGACAATGCCAGGTCAGTGGTTCTCTTACCCTCTGCCTCAGCTTCCCCATGAGCAAACTCCAAGTCACAAAGCTCAGCTTAAGCCCCTGGAGGCCCCAGCACTTATTGTGAGCTCTAAACTGAAGGAGAGGCTTGTTCTGTGCTAATCCTCACAGAACATAAAAGGTCACTCCAATGCTGAAAGCAAAAATGCTATTTTTAGGCAGAAGGATTATTGTTAGGGTGGCAGTGGAAAATAACCCCCAAAGAGGAATTGAAAACACAAAACAAATGTTACCTGTGTTTCACTGGAAGCAAGAACACGTTGGAGTCTTGGCAGCATCCTTCCTCCTCCAAGGATGGATTTTAGAACAGGGCATGATTAATAGTCACATCAATGGATGACTCACAGGACAGACTAAGCAGAGCCTGATTGGGACGTTGCCATTTTACATTAATTTGATTTCTGGTGGGCCAAGTTTTGAGATCAGTTCAGGGTTTTTCCTCTTTTCCTTCTCAAGAAGGATGTTGGAAATGGTTTCAGCAGAAAAGTCTGTTGGTTCTCAGCACAGACACTTGTCTTTCTCCTTCTCTACAACTGACCATAGAATGGCCCGGAGAGGAAGGAACTCTAAATCCCATCTCATTCCACCCCCTTCCAATAGCCCAGGTTGCTCCAAGCCCCATCCAACCTGGCCTTGGACACTTCCAGGGATCCAGGGGCAGCCACAGCTTCTCTGGGCAACCTGTGCCAGGGCCTCCCCACCCTCACAGCAAAGAATTTCTTCCTCATATCCCATGTAAATCCCCAAATCTCTCCCTGGAGATGGAGGGTTTGCTGTGATTTGGGAGGGGTTTGCTGGAGGTCTGTTCATCACTCATCTTCCCTGGGGGCTCAAATTTGAGGGGCCAAGTGCCACCTCCACTCTGAGGTGCTTCTGCCTTTTGGGCAGATGTTCTGCTTTGGGGGTTTCTGATCAGCTCTCTGGAAGCATTTCAGTTTTAACTTAAACTGGCACCTTCTCTTTAGAATTTTCCGGGATAAACCAGGTGTTTTTTGGAAGGAACCTGCTCCTCCCCATCTGTGCCTCAGGAGCAAGAATTGTAGAATGTCACGAATTGGAAGGAACCCACGAGGATCATTGAGTCCAACTCCTTTATGGGACCCCACCGTTTGTCTGGAATGAAACATGGAGGTGTTTTGGAGAGGTGTTTTTCCAGGTGAAGGTGCTTGAGTAAGTTTTGATGCCAGTGTTACCATGGGGCTGTTCTGTTGAGTAGCTCCTCTCATACATCCATTCCCAGGGAGTCTTGCACTTCCATGGGCAAGCTGGGAAATCAGGGGACTGGGAATCACCAACCCCATGGAGTTCAACAGAGGGAAGGGCCAGATTCTGCCCCTGGGATGGGGCAACCCTGGATGGAGACTGGGAATGAGAGGCTGGAAAACAGAGCTGGGAAAGGGCCCAGGGGATCCTGGTGGGTGCCAGTTCTCCCTGAGTGAGCAGTGCCCTGGCAGCCAGGAGGGACATCCCTGTCCTGGGGCATCAGGGAGGGGATTGTCCCGCTCTGCTCTGCCCTGGGGTGGCCTCACCTCAACATTGGGGCGGTTTTTGGGGACACAATGGAAGGAAGGGATTGAGCCACTGGAGAGTGTCCAAAGGAGGGCAAAGAGGGTGGGGAAGGGCCTTGATTTAGAGCCCTGTGAGGACACTGAGGGCACTTGGTGTGTTCAGCTGGAGCAGAGGAGGCTGAGGGGAGACCTCACTGCAGTTCCAACTGCCTGGGCAGGGGCAGAGGAGGGGCAGGGACTGAGCTCTGCTCTGGGAGGACCAGGGACAGCACCCAGGGAATGGCTGGAGCTGTGCCAGGGCAGGCTCAGGTTGGATCTCAGGAGAAGGTTCTCCCCCCAGAGGGTGGTTGGCACTGCCCAGGCTCCCCAGGGCAGTGGGCACAGCCCCAAGGCTGCCAGAGCTCCAGGAGGGTTTGGCTGATCCTCTGGGGCACAGGGGGTGACTGTTGGGGATGTTCCTGTGCAGGGCTGAGGGTTGGGCTGGATGGTCCTGGTGGGTCCCTTCCAGCCCAGCACAGTCTGTGATCCTGTCTGGGAGCTGTTCCTGCCCACACCTGCCCAGCTCCAGGATTTCCTGCCCTCGGGAGCTCCTGATGTGATTAATGGTGCTGAGCCCTGAGCCTGAGGAACAGCTGCTGCCACAATCAGGCCTCCAAATTAGGTGCCAAAGAGCAACGAAGCAGGGAAGCCCTCCCAGTGCAGGGAGGCCTGGAAACAGGGAACTGCTTCCTGTTGCTCTGCCCCGGGGTGTAAATCCAGAAGAACTCGGTGCACAAGCAGAGCCCAGGCCAGGAGGGGGGATTTTCACCCTGGATGATCAGGATCCAGCAGTGCCACAGCTGTTGTGGCTCTGAGCACAGGGCCAGCTTCCTCCCTGGCAGGGCATTTCCCAGGGATTTGTGCACATCCAAGGTGTTTGCAGAGAAAAACCAGGTGTTGTTCCTGCTCCTGGCTGGGAATGCTCCGAGCTGTCAGCTTGGCTTTCTCTCTTGTATTATTTAAAAGACAGAGAACAAATAAGAGAAAATGAACTGCAAATAATGACTAACAGCACTTCCAGCCCAAATATTTGCTCCCATAATCATGTGGAAACTTTGCAGGCTCTCAGATGATTCTGGTGCTGTTTCTAGTACAGCTCAGCCTGAGGATGCTCCTCTCCCAATGTCAGCCCTGCACACTGAGAGCTGCATTCAGGGCTGCTCATCCCTTCCTGCTCCTCGGAGAAGTGGGGTAACAGAAAGATGGTGGAAACCAAAGCTGGCTCTCCTGTCTGGGAGCATCCCTTCGGATGCTGCAGCCCAGGGAAGCCACATCCCTCCTGGACACCTTTAACATCTCTGCTTTCAAGCTGGGCTGGTTACCCAGGGTGTACTTGTGGGTTTTAAGTTGGAGGCTGAGTCTTGAACCAACATTACCCAATTCACTCTTTTTTTTTCCTTTTTTCTCCTTCCTTGTTTGAAGCTGAAACCAATTTTCCTCCAGCCACGCAGCACTGAGCAGAAATATCCTGGTCACTTGGCTTCTCGAGCAAAAGAGCACAAAACTTCTCATTTCAGTGCAGGTTCAGGTGGTTTAGAACCCACTGGAAGTACAGGAGATGGAGCCCTCAATGGGGGCACCTCATGGGGGGAGAGTGGCCTCCCAGCTCTGGGGTGTTGCAGCTGGACACAGAACCTGGGGAGATGTGGGGGGACCCAACCATTTGACCTTTGATCCCTGGACCTTATCCTGGTGGTTTAATCACTATAAAATAGAACCTCCTGAGCTGGAGGGATCCACAAGGCTCATCCAGTCCAACTCCTGGCTCCTGCCAGGACACCCCGACCATCCCACCCTGCCCCTGAGAGTGTTGCCCAAGTGTTCCTGCCCATTCCAGTGCCCAACCACCCTCCCCAGGTTAATTCTGAACCTGAAGTAGAAAGTTTTGTAGCTCTTTTCACTGAATATAATTAATTATTTCACTTCTTGTAATTAAGGAGGTGCAATTAAGGGTGAGACAACAAGCGAGGCAACGTTTGGCATTTACAGCAAAACCTCAGCGTGCAATTTGGGCTCGTTTGCCATCAGTGGCCAGACATTTCTTGGCCATTAAAATATCAAGAGATCCTGTGGAGCTCGGGGTGCTGGTGATTTGTGATCAAATCTAACACGCAGGTGGCATTTCTGCAGTTCCTGCAGGGAATATATCCCAAAACGTCAAATGAGATTATCCAGCTCTTTCTATTAGAGACAAATTGTGGGAGAAAAGGGCTGGGGGAACGGGAGGGAGGAGGGCAAGAGGGGTTTTTTTTCTATTTTAAAACTATTATTTTAGCCTACAAGTGTTAAGGTGGCTGAAAAAATCTGGGGGAGTTAAAACCCAAAGTAACAGGGAAATGTCCTGGTTTTCCTCGTTTTCTGTGTGTCTCCAAACTTTTGTCCATTGCAGGACACTCATCCTTTATGGACAAAATCTTTGGAACCTGTGAAACTTTGGGGAAAAAAAGGTTTGTTGTTTGGTTTTTTCCCCCCCAAAATGTGTTTTTGGAATGAAAAATTCCTGACCTTTTTTTTGCATTAATCCCAAATGAATACTTCCCAAGGACAGATTACACTGTGATTGTGACTAAACCCTCTCTTTTTTTTACCAACATTTTTCCTCAGAAGATGCTAAGCCACCACCTGGCCTGACTTTGCAGGGACCAAATATACCTTTGAAAGCTTTCCCTATAATTTTGTTGCCAAATCCACTTGGAAAGGGACGGGATGAAGAGTAAACCCAGCTATTCCCACCCCAAAAAGGATGAACTCCACTACCTGGGATCCTCTTTTAAGTATTATTATTGCATTAATGCTGGTGATGCCCTTAGGTTGGGGAAAGCTTTTTGTTTTATTTCCTCTCCTGCTCTTAAATCATTTCCCTGCTGCTGGTTGGTGGCCTCACCCCAGGAGAGCAGGGCATGGGAGATCCTGCTGCTGGCCTGACCTTGCCCCAGCATTCCCAGGAGGCTTGTTGGTGTTTCTCTCTTCCTTAAAACCACGGTGCCTTGGAACAGAGAAGGTTTCTCTCTCATTTTAAAGGGTCTCTCTGTGTTGTGGCCTTTGCAAAGCATTCCCTGAAGGGATGGTACCATTAATGAGATTTTTTGGGTCTTGGGGGCTGAGCTGGCAGAGGGGCAAGGTCAGTCCTGGCTTTGGGATGGCTGGACTGGGGGGAATGATTCTTGTGGGACCCCTTCTGCCTGCATGAGCATTTTCAGAGCATGTTCAGAAGCACCAGCTCCCCCTCTGTTGGGTGTTTTCCCCTTGTAAATCCTGCCTGAAGAAGGGGTTTGGCTCAGGGCAAGCCTGGGATCAAACCCACGAAGTGAAAGGGGTTTATTACCACTATAAATTTAGCCCAGAGTTTTTCCTGAAAATAACCAGCTCCCTTCCAAAGGGATTCTGCTGGAAAGCAGAGTTGCCCCAGCTGAGGGTCTTGACATGATAAACCTGAAAACCACTGGGGGGTTTGGCAACCAGGTTCCTCTCGGCTGCTCCTGAGGTGGAAATGATCCACCAGCCTGGAAAAATGCCACCAGCAGAGCAGTGCTTCCTCAGAGGCTTGCAGGTCCCCTGAGAGTGGAGGGAGGTTCCCAAAGACTTCCCAGTCTCCTCCAGGTAAAGCTTCCCATCTCCAGATGCATCCAGTGAAATCCAGAGGGGGTTTAGATTCCGAGACACTTCTCCTCTGGTCTCTGTGGCACCAGAGCAGGAGTTTTCTTTGCCTGCTCAGCACCCTCCAGTTGTGTGTGTGTGTGGGGGGGTTTCCAGCTGCCATCTGTGCAGTTTGACCCAGCTCCCTGCTCTGCCTTGGAGCTCAGGTGGGTGCTGAGTGTCCTGTCAGCTGGGACACCCTCCCTTTCCTAGGGACAGCCCTGGAATGTCTCCTCCTGGCAAAGGGGCAAACCAGCAGGAGCTTAATGATGGGGGCACACCACAGTTCTCAAAAAGGGGTCTGGGCGCTCCAGGGAGTCCCTCCCTTCCTCTCCTTCCATCTTTCCATCTTCTCCTTTCCCCCCACCCTTCGCCTTTCCATTCATCTCCTCTCTTCCTTAGGCTAATTCCTGCTTTTCCAGGCGCCTTTCATCACTGCCACTTGTTTCCCTGCTCTCCCTTGATCCACGGGGAAGGAATGAGTGTCGATTGTCAGGGGCTGGGGAGGGGGTTTGGGGTGGCAGATGCTGCAGTGACAGGGCCAAGCCCAGGCTCATCCATCACTTCCATGGAAGGGCCAGCATTCCAAAGGTTGAGCCAAACAGGTAATTGTGGGTGGAGAGGAGGCATTTTTCACTGCTGATGAGGAGAGGGCTGAGCTTGGGGTTGTGCAAATGCCACAGTGAAGGATGAATTCCTTGTGGTTTCTCCTTTTTTTTCCGTATCCATCCTGCTTTGGCGGGCACTGAAACATTCCCAAATGCCAAGCAGCTGGTGAGGCTGAAGCAGAAACCATTCCAGCAGCCAGGCTGGGCTGCTCTTGTCGTTGTCATCCTCATCACCAAAGTCACAGGGTCAAAAAATTCCCCCCCATCCCCCAGGGACTGTGGTTGGGGTTGTGGAGCTGCGGCGACGTTGGGCTGGGTGAGATCCATCCGGTGCCACGGGCAGAGATGGGCAGCCAGGAGCCGGTTTTCCAGCTTCCACATCCCAAAACCTGCTTCCAGCAGAGCCAGACACCTGCACCAGGGCTTTGCTCCTGCCAGATGCCAGCCAGGATGGCTCAGGGAGCTCGTGCAGGTGTCACCCCACAGGCAGGATGGAATTGTGGTGACACTGCTCCGAGTCTGCTCCGAGGCTTCTCCGTGCTCAGCTCGCTTTGGGCTTCCCAGAGTTTGCTGTGGTTGTGCTTGGATGCTGCCCAGGGCTGTCAGTTAGTCAAAAATAACAGCAGAAATGTTTACCAGGCACGGGTAAACTTAGAGGAGACCCCCATGAGAGGAGTGGGGGAAAAAAAAAGGAGAAATGAATTAAGGAGGGCAAAAAAAAATCATCTGTTTCCCTCTATTTTTAGTTTTAGGCACTTTCAGAATGCAGCCATTTCTGAAGATGATTTCTAAATTTATTCTGTCCCTTTTTAGAGAACTTTCTGCATTTTTCCCCCCCTCATTTAAGTGTCTTTTCAAGTATTTTTAAAAGTGGCAGTCAAGGCCAACTTTGCCTATTGAAATTATCTCACATTTGTGTTTAGGGAATAGCCAATAAATCAAGGCATTATCATGGGAATTGGCAGGACTGTACAAGTCTAAATGCAGCAAAACTTAGTTCTAGGTTTCAGTTGTGATTTGAAAACAAATCCTAAACACTGCCATCGTCCCCAGGATGCACCTCTGGTGGGAAGCAGTTCTGGGATGGTGTCGAGCAGGAATTAATTCCTCACATCCCTCTGATCTGCCCCAAACCGCTCCCACAGCTCAGAACCAGAGAGTGGGGTGGGTTGGAAGGGACCTTAAAGATCATCTCCAGCCGTCATTCCTCTAATTTTAGCCACTCAAAACTGAGGGTTTAAGGGTTTTAAGCCTGACTTTGCTGCCGTGGTTCCCCTGTATGTCAGAGCAGAGCAGCCCCCGCAGCACCAGTCCCTCCTCTAAGCCAGGGCACTCCCAGCCGGCCACTTCCAGGGAAAGACTCACCTGCCCAGTCCTCCTTCTCCCTCCTCGCGTTTTCAGAGCAATCTCCCAAGTTTTCCTTCCCTCCCTGCCCCAGCAGCTCTCAGTTTACGCTGCTGGCAGCGGTTTTGGCCGAGGCAGGAGGAGCTGTTCCCCTCTGCAAACACCAGAGGAGCCGAGCTCGGCTTCCACTCGCTCGTTACAACCTCTGCTTCCCCCAGGCTACAGGTTATTCATCCACGGGGTACAGAGACAACTGTGTTCCTTCCTCCTCCTGCTTCTGGAATATGTTCACATCTCCCCGTGTCTGTTGTGACTCAGTCCCACCTTTAAATAACTATCTGAATTCCCCGTGGGAAGAGGTCCAGGAGCTCCCACCTGGGCTGTGTCTTTGCAGCTGAGTTTTCCGTGTCGGTGCATCCCACTGAGCTGTGGGAACATGGAGAGGAATTTGGGGGGAATTTCTTTGGTTTAGGCGAAGAGGAGCCACAGCAGGGCAGGGATGCAGCAGTTTGCACTCCCCATCCTTTGTGTTTGGGCATCTTTTGACCAAAGACATTCAGTTTTCAGGTCAAACAGAAAAGGCACAATTTTTCAAAGTAGGGACAGAGAGGGATCCACAACTTTTATGGAATACTCTGGTGGAAAACAACCAAGGGAGGATTTTTCCAGTGATTCTCAGCCATGGGAAGAGGAGGTGTTTCTTTCTGTCCTTCCCAGCATCGTGGTTTTGGCATTTATGGGAATTTCTCTTCCTGCCTGGGAGAAGTTTGGCTTCTCCTGAGTAGGTTTTGCAGGAGAGGGCTCTGCTTTTCCTTCAGCCCAGGCTTTGGCATCTCCCAGATACCTGAAGGGATGTTTCAAGGCCCATTTGAAGTACAGAGGGGAGGGAAGTGTCACTCTTCCAACCCACTGTCTCATCCATGAGATCCCATGAAAGCTGACCCGGCTGCCGGGTGGGAATCTGCTGGTGCTCCTTCCCTTCCTGTATTTCCAGGCCAGGCATCCTGTGGAGAACCAGAGCACCGGCAGTGAGAGGCAATTTGTGTCAGACTGTGATTCTGTTTGGAAAAAAAAAGCCCAGTCATCCTTAAATGCCTGAAAAGCTGGAATACAGCAGCCATCCTGTGGAATGAGGCACTGTGGCAGCTGGGGGTTACTGGGACAAGGAGGAATCCAAGGTGAGGACAAATTAATCCAGTTAGGAATATCCAAAAGAACAGTTATCGAGGCTCATCCAGCTCGAGGCGGCACCTGCGGAGCACAGTGGGATGTTTCCTCCCTCTTATTTGTACCTTTCCCAGCTGGCGTTGCCCTGAGCTGTGACAATTCCCACCTCCTCGGGAGCTTCTCACACCTTCCTGTCACCTCATCAGCGAGGCAATGGGTGTCCCCACCCCCCTGCAGCCCTGGGGGATGGTTTGCATCGCCCCGGGTAAGGATGGGGGTTTTCGTGCGGCTTTGAACGCGAGTTAGATTTGTCTCAGCAGAGCCCGGGGTCTGTGCCCGTCCTGGGAGCTGCCTGCTGGACCAAATCCATAGGGAAAATGAAGATATGAGCGGCTTTGCAGCAGGTAAGAAGGCTGGTTGTGGTTGGGAGCCCTGCTGGTGCCGTGTGTTTTGGATGGTCTGTTAAATACCCGATTTTTAGCTAAAATTCCAGCTTCAAATGTGGCCAGTTCATCACCCAGCTCCCTCCCAGAAAGGTCTGGAGCTTTCCCAGAAGCATCTGGCTGGGACCATGCCCTGGGTGGAGTTTTCCAGGCTGTTTCCAACGCCCGTGGGGAACACAGGCAGGGGCAAACTCCAGAAAACAAACTGGTTTGTGCTTATTGACAAACAACTGTGTTAGAAATTAATCTCATTACTGCCTAAATGTCAGCACTCCTTATATTTAAAGGCCAAAAAGATGTCCTTGCTCTCATTTTAATGCTGGTTTTTGAGCCCTGCTTGCTTGCAGACTGGGTGTTAAAAGCAGGGTCTGCTGGTTTTGAGGGAGCACATCTGGCTCGGGGCATCTAGACGTGCTGAGTGATGCTCTCAGGGCAGAGGGAGCTCTTTGGAAGTGCACACCCCCCACAGCAACCCGGAGGGTGGGTCATCCCGTGGTGTTCCCAAGCCATTCCCAGCCCACACACGCGTGGAGTCACTTTTGAAGCTCCTGGTTGCCTGTCCAAGCTGTGCAGAAGGACACAGGGACCAGCTCCTGCTTTGTCTGCCCAGCCCTTGCTGGGAAGAAGGAGATCTGCAAGGAGGAGGGGCTGCATGGAGGCAGGAAGCCGAACATGAGCCAAAGTGTGCCCAGGTGGCCAAGAAGGCCAATGGATCCTGGCCTGGATCAGGAACAGTGTGGCCAACAGGTCCAGGGAAGTGATTCTTGCCCTGGACTCTGCGCTGGTGAGGCCACCCCTGGAGTGCTGTGTCCAGTTCTGGGCCCTCAGCTCAGGAAGGACATTGAGGGGCTGGAGCAGGTCCAGAGAAGAGCAACGAGGCTGGGGAAGGGACTGGAGCACAAGTGCTGTGAGGAGAGGCTGAGGGAGCTGGGGGGGCTCAGCCTGGAGAAGAGGAGGCTCAGGGGAGACCTCCTCACTCTCTACAACTCCCTGAAAGGAAGGTGTAGCCAGCTGGGGGTTGGTCTCTTTTCCCATCAACAAGACAAGAGGGCTGGGTCTTGAGCTGTGCCAGGGGAGGTTTAGGTTGGATATTAGAAAGAATTTCTTTCCAGAGAGGGTGCTCAGCCATTGGAATGGGCTGCCCAGGGAAGTGGTGGATTCTCCGTCTCTGGAGGTGTTTAAGGACAGACTGGATGTGGCATCAGTGCCATGGGCTGGGAACCACAGGGGTGGTGGATCAAAGGTTGGACTTGATGATCTCAGAGGTCCCTTCCAACCCTGCTGATTCTATCATTCTATCATTCTCTCATTCTATGATTCCGGGGGTGGGAGGGTGGGACAAATGCACTCAACAAAACCCCTTAACCCAACCAGCAGCACTTTGGGGTCTGAGCTGGGACAGGGCCAAGGACTCCTCTGGGAAACCCAGAGGGACAGAGTGACCCCAGGACCTGGTGCATGTGAGCTCAGATCACCAGCAGCGTGGTTAACTCAGGAACAGCAGGGGCTGTGGTTTACTCAGGAACAGCAGGGGCTTTTCCAAGGCTCATTTATCAAGGAACAAAGGAAGTTGTGGGTACAAGACAGATACACCCTTCCCACTGTATTCCATACGAGCCAACCACTTCATCCCATAATTTTGGCGGTCAAGGTGAGCCTTCACGAGCTCTGCTTGGCAGGTGATCCCCCTTCGAGCTGGGACACCCCTCAAAGTTGCTCCTTGAGGCTTGAGAGACTTTTCTACTAATGGCAGATCTTTGGAAGGGTCTAATTTGATTCCTTTCTAAACTGCAGCTGGGCTGCACTCCAGGGACTCTCCCCTGGAGCTGGGACACCTCTCATGGTTTGAGATTCTTTCCTGGGATTGAGGGAATCTTCCTTACCCAAGAGCCCTTGCTCCCAACAGATCCTTGGTGAGCTGCTCGTGGTGAACCAACACCCCTGAGATCTGTGCAGTGAATTCCTTTGGACATAAACCGGTGTCCAGGTCTGAGACTGAGGTCGGATTTAGCCACAGCTGAGCTGCAACAGGAGTTTAGGGAGCAAGGGATTATCCTCCAAATCCCCTGAGTCAGTGGGTGCCCCTTCAGACCTGTGTAAACCATCTGAGCTCGATTCTACTTCAATTTTTTTGTAACCACGTAGGACTGACCGAACCTCACCGCTGAACTTGACGGAATTGCGTTTTTATAAATTCCTATTGCAAGTATTTTTGCTGAAGCCTTTGATGGTGATTCTTTGAGTGACCCAAAATCACTCATTCCCGACAGGGGCAGGGCTGGACCTTCACCCTCCCACCCCAAAAAAGCCCAACCCGAGGCAGCAGGAAGGGGAGGCCTTAATTGGAACCATCCCCTGCGCCCCCAGGGTCACTAATTCCTTGTGCAACACAGAATAACAGGTCTCTTTTTTTTCTTTTTTTTTCTTTTTTTTTTTTTTCCTTTTTTAACTGGAAACTTAGANTTTTTTTTTTTTCCTTTTTGAACTGGAAACTTAGAAGCAACAGGTTCATGTTTCTCCTCACATATGCCTCACATCTTTGCCTTTTGTTGTTTTGGCTAAATCTATCCTCCCAGGACCCCACAGCACACCGAGCAGCATATGGCCTTCTACTTGCTTCATTTCCAGCCCTCGTTTTTTCCCACAGTAAACCAGACTTTTTCAGGCAATACTAATCCCTCGTGCCTGTCACTGGGAGAGAAAAGCATTAATAACTGCAGTTATCCTGGAAATATCTGTCACCCACATTTGTTTTTCCTTTCCCTTTGGGTAATCACGCTCCAGATCTAATTACTGCCCGAATTTCTTTTGCTCCGACGAGCAGCATTTTGAGTTCTCTCCCTCCCCCCCTCCCTCCCTCCCCGGCTGGGTGGAAGCTGAACTCCGTGCTGGGGGATCCGTGTTGATTTACACCAGCTGAGGAGCCGCCGCTCCACGTCTTTATTCCGTGTGTGGCTCGGGGTTGTGGGGACGGGGGTGATTGATGGCTCCACAAGCCGTGGGACCGAACTTGTGCAGAGCAGGGGAGTCCCGCAAGAGCAGGGAGAGGCTGAGCGGGCTGGGGATGAGTCGCTGGGAGAGCAAAGAGAGAGGAAAAAGCGCTTTCGTGCTCTCCCGCGGGGCAGGAGCCAGAGCTGGGGGCAGCGACACGGGGAAGGGGGGGGTTCCCACTGTCACGCCCCGGCATTTGGGAGCCACCAGGCACGAGGAGGGAGCCTGAGCTGGCTGGATTTCCCTCCTCCTTGGCTGACTCACATCTGTGAGGCAAAATGTCAGGGCTGAGCTTTGGGGACGCGGGAGGAGCAGATTGCAGAGCCCCGGGGGAGGCTGACGGGCACAGCTCCCGCTTTTCCGCAGGTTCCCTCCTGGTGTTTCTGGATCAGCCGTGACACACATGGATGAGGAGGCATCTCCTCCTCCAGCTGCCAGCAAACCGTCCCCTGGGAGCGTGCTGGGCACAGCCAGCTACTGGGTGAACTGGTCAGACTGGGGAGAGGTGAATGCTCACTAAAGCCCTGTGGAACACGGGGAGTTTGCCACGGAATAAAGGGGTGGGAAGGAATCTCCCGGGATGGGATGAGGGCAGTGTGGGGACAGAGAGGGAAGGAGGGAGCGGGGCTGGGAGGGTGGCAGGGCAAGGAGGACTCTGCTTTAACTCTAATTCACCCACACAGCTGCAACCACAGTGGGCTCAGGAGCAGGACAAACAGCTGGGCTGTTGGGAATGGCCATGGAAAAACCTGTGCTAACACAGGTTATGATTCCTGAGAGAAGGAAAGGGTGTAAGAAGCACAGACATGAACTGGTGTCCGAGCAAAATCAGCCAATTACCCCTCCAGGGGCAGGATCGATGGCACCGTGTGACCCTGGAGGTGATTCAGGGACAGGACACCGACCCTGGCACTGGGGCTGTGAGTCTGCAACGAGCACTTAAAGCAATCATAAGTCAATGGATTTGGGATCTTTCCTGGCTTAGCTGTAGCAGCTGAGGCCATGAGAGAGAATTGATGTTCCAGGCAAAGCTCACCCAACCACTTCCACTTACAGGGAGGCAAAAAAATTTGATATATTGGCCACAAGAAGGAAGAGGAAAAGATCGAGTTTTGCTTGTTTTGCTCCCCAGCAATATTCAGAACATGAAGAGAGAGAAGGGGGCCGGGAAAAAAAAATATGCAAGGAATGGGGAAACAAAAGAGAGACAAGACGTCTTTTCTTTTTTTCCTTAATTAATCTTGGGAGGTGATGACAGCCTGGGATGAGAAATGGGAAGTAAATGCTCTGCTAACAGCCTTTCATAAAGATCTCCGGGTTTGACAAATGAGCTCAAAGCCGCAGGACGAGGAGCCGCAGCTCTGGCAGAGCATTAGGGAGAATCCAGCGGTCAGAGGCTCGGAGCGAAGGGGTCGGGAGGGAAAAAAACCCTCAACGCCCCTCCCTGCCTGGGGCTTGTTCGAACACTCGCTTTGACTCACGGCGGTCACGGCTCCAGCAGCCCCTCCTGTGCCTCAGGACACGTGCCTTCCACGAGGTTTTAGCAGCAGGATCCCTGGATCTGACCAAAATTCCAGTGGCCCATCCCTGGTGCTTGATCCGGGATTTATCTTGCTCCTTCCGTGTTTTTTGTTTTTTTTTGACAAAAGTCCTGATTTTTTTGGGGTGCTTTTTGAGATTCCAGCTGCCATGGGAAAAGGGATCCCAGGCTACAACAGAGAGGTCTTGGGAGAATAAATGTAGGGAAGGCTGTGAATATATTAAGGGTGAGCATCGGGAATTGCAGCATTTTGTGGGACAAAATGAGAAGGAAGAAGCAGAAGAATTAAACAGAAGGGTGGGAATGAAATGGAACAGAATGGAATGGAATTAAATAGAAAATGGAATGGAATACAATAGAATAAGAATATAATAGAAATATGAAGAATAAGAATAAGAATAAGAATAAGAATAAGAATAAGAATAAGAATAGGAATAAGAATAAAAATAAGAGTAAGAATAAGAACAGGAATAAGAATAAGAATAGGAATAGGAATAAGAATAGGAATAAGAATAAGAATAAGAATAAGAATAAGAATAAGAATAAAAATAAGAGTAAGAATAAGAACAGGAATAAGAATAAGAACAGGAATAAGAATAAGAATAAGAATAAGAATAAGAATAAGAATAAGAATAAGAATAAGAATAAGAATAAGAATAAGAATAAGAATAAGAATAAGAATAATTAAAAGGATTTTAACACGATAATTGTACATGTGAAAGGGATTCTTTTTTAGTCTGGTATCTGACATTTTGATTCCAGAACCGAATTTAGACTTTTTTTTTGCTTGGATTCTGATTTTTCCTCAGCAAATTGGGGCCAGGGCTGGCAAGGGCCTCTGAAATCACCGAGAGCAGTTGGAGACACGTAGATGTTACTCCCCCAGGACAGCCCGAGCTATAAACTTTATTACCCTGTAAAGAGGAACCTGCAACATCAGAGGCTTTTCAGGGATCAATAAAATCAGCGTTAACTAAACTGTCAGCAGTCACTCTGCCCTTCCCCCAGCCTGCTCTGCTGTTCAGTTCCAATTAGGCTAAATTGGGACTCCAAATTTTGGGTGGAAGCCAAAGTGTCAATCCCATAATCGGTTATGAACAATGTAAGCAATGTCTGTCTAATCTGTAAATGGCCAGCTCAGCTGAGAGGCTCCTGGAATGATGCTAAAACAGCCACTGGGGTGGGAATTATTCGTGTCTGGAAAGAAGGGGGAATAAATCCCTTTGGGAATTGTTGATCATAGAATCCCAGAATGGTTTGGGTCGGAAGGGACCTTAAAGATCATCTCCTTCCATGGGCAGGGACTCCTTCCACTAGGCCAGGTTGCTCAGAGCCTCGTCCAGCCTGGTCCTGGCAGTTTAAAGGGCTTCAAACCTCAAGGGTAAATTGAAAGAAAATGGGAGAAAAAGAGGAAAATTGGAGGTGGGAGGGATTTCAGATCTTTTTAGGGGCACGAGTGGGGTGGGGGCAGAGCTGGGGCACCAGGGGCTGCTCGGCATGGATGATGGGAGAGGTTTGAGGTTGGTGGTGAAGCTCTACCTGAGATAAGTCGCTATTCATGAGGGCATGGCCCTGTCAGCCAGCCCAAAGCCCTGGATATTCAAGTGGAGGCAGCCAAAAACCCCCCAGCAAAGCGACTGCCGGGCCCGGCTCTCTCAGAGCTCCCTTTAACCGAGGCAGCACTTAAGAGGTGTGAGAAGAGGTTGCTGTGAAATGCAAACATCCAGGGTGGAATGCTGGGCTCTGGGAGCCAGGGGCAAAGGGAAATGGGGCAGGAAAACCAGGTAAATAACAGTAAAATTAAATTACTCCGAGGTGGTGGTGATGGCAAGGTGTCTGAAACCTGAGCCTGGGTGGGAGACACGGGAGCCGCCTGGCATGAGGGTTGGGCCAGGGGCACAGTTTGGGGGGAATTTGGAGGAAATTCCACATGGGTGGGCCCTGGGTTTTCCCTGGAGAGAACTGAGGGCCTGAGCATCCTTGCACAGATCCACGGAATCACAGAATCCCAGGATCTGCTGAGTTGGAAGGACCCACAAGGATCATCCAGTCCAACCCTCAGCCTTGCACAGGAATATCCCCTGTGCCCCAGAGGATCATCCCAACCCTCCTGGAGCTCTGGCAGCCTTGGGGCTGTGACTACTTCCCTGGGGAAGAGTTAGTGGGAATAAGAGGGTGAGTTTTGGGGAGGAAAACCCCACTTCTCCCCGCTCTCCACCGCAGCGTTCAGGAAGAATTCCTTAAATCCCTCCTTTCCCCTTGAACACTTATCAAATTCTCTGCCTGCTCTGCTGCCTTTGCTCCTCTCCAGCAGCACAGGTAAGAATAGCAACGATAAAAAATTAAAAGCTACAATAAACATTATTGATGCCATTCCTAACGAGACAGAGGAAGGGAAGGAAAAGGAGAGGATGCAGGTAAGATAAATATCGTCTGTCAGCCATAAATTACAGCCGTCATTAGGCTGCTACACCAGGCCCTGACAAATTATTGTGTGGAACTACATGCTCAGCTGAGCCTTCCAGTCTGCACCTTAAAAAAAAAAAATCAATGCAATCATTCCTGTATCAATCTGGGATCCAGCTGGAATAGTGCTGGGCTCCCACGGAGCTCCTGGGAATGGCAGTGGGTGGATTTAGTGGGGTGAGGAAGAGCAAGGATGGGCTCTGCACAGGGGTTGCTGCAGGTCCCCAGCTGGGTTTGCAGGCTGCCAGCCCCCTGCTGACTTCCCAGGGTGAGGATTTGGGTGGTTTTTTTTAGGAAGGATGGGCTTTTCCATGGCTTTTCCATGGCTGTGTGGGGGTGATGCCCAGCAAGCACATGCAGGGAGAGTCTCTGTGCTGCTGCAGAGCCCCATGGGCCCAAATCTGGGGGTGTAGGAGCCATCTCAGGGGGCACCATGGCACTGGGGTGGGCAGCAGAAGATGGGCACTCCCAATGCCAGGGGCTCTCTGTTCATCTGGGACCCCCTGGTACCCCAGCCGTGGGGGCTCAAGATGTGCACCTGCTTCCTCCAGAGTTTTTTGTCATTCCAGAGGGATCCCAGCACCTTCCTCACAACTTGGCCCTTCTTAGAGACTATCAGAGAATCTTCTGAGTTGGAAGGGACCCCCTAGGATCATCAAATCCAACCCCTAAGTGGATCATCAAATCCAACCCCCACGGCCCCTGTGGGGATCAAACACACCACCGGGGTGTTATTGGCACCCTGCTTGGACAAATTGAGCTCCTCTCAGGGTCCCTGACCTTGAGCTGATCCCGTGGTTCATGAAAAGGGGGTGATGCCTTCAGGGGGATCCCAAATCTTTAGCTCAGCTTCCAGCTCTTCTATCCCGTGCTCTGAGTTCCATCCGGCCTCAACCCACCACACCTCATCCCGCAGGTCCCAGGGCTCTTTGTGGAGTGACAACTCCAGCCCTGGGATCGCCTCCCCCACGCTCCCCAGAGACCTCAAACTGCGGGAAAAACGGAGAAAAGGGGGAAAATCGGCGTTGTGGCGCAGCCTCTCCAAAAGCCATTCATCCCGGGGCTCTTTGAGAGGCATCGAATGAGATTCCTGCAGGAGATGATTTGTTTTGTCCTTCTCCTGCCCGCTCAGATTAATCTCTGCCCCTGAAGTAGTGGTGTCATTTCCCGGAGACAGACGGCACAGGGACCACGGAGCCCCATAAATTAGAGACAATTCCGGATCCATCCGTCTTCTTTCCCACTCTCCATCCTCACACCTTCCACAGGGTACCTGCAGGTACCACACAACTAATGGACTAATATAATATAATATATTATAATATATAATATAGATATATAAATAAATATAAACATAAAATAAATATATATAATATATAAATAGATATAAAAATATAAATATAAAAATATAAATATAAATATATTTATAGAAATATAAAATAACTATAACTATAAATACAGATAATAAATATAAATATAATATAATAAATATAGACTATATATAAATATAAAATAATAAATGTAATAAATAATAAATATATAAATTATAAATATAAAACAAATATAAAAATAAAATGATAAATATATAAATATAAATCATAAATATAAATATAATATAATAAATACAGACTGTATATAAATATAAAAAATAAATATAATAAATGAATAACAAATATATAAATAATAATTATAAAATAAATATAATCATAAAATAATAAATATAAATAATAAATATAAATATAATATAATAAATCTAGACTGTATATAAATAAAATAATAAATGTAATAAATGAATAGCAAATATATAAATAAATATAAATATAAAAATATAAATATAAAATTATAAATATAATAAATATAGATTGTATATAAATATAAATATAATAAATATAATAAATGCATAACAAATATATAAATAATAATTATAAAACAAATATAATCATAAAATAATAAATATAAATAATAAATATTATATAATAAATATATACTGAGTATAAATATAAAATAATAAATATAATAAATGAATAAAAAATATGTAAATAATAATAAATATAAGATAAATATAACCATTAAAATAATAACTATAAATATAAAATAAATATAATAAATATAAAATAAATATAAATAAATATTTAAAAAACCCTCAAGATGGGAGAGGTTTGAACATCAGAGGGATTTTGGTGCTCCAAAGCAATTTGCCTTCTCCTGTTTCCCTTTTTCCGGTTCTTTGGAGGAGCAGGATCGTGGTTAGCAGTGAAATGCAACATCCCGGATTTATTTTTTTCCCTGTGCTGGGCTTTTTTCAGGGGGAAAAAAAAGGACAGTTTTGAGCAAGAAGAGGAGCTTTGCAACTTCAAAGCTGGACTGAAGGGCTGGGCCTTCAAAAGAGGGAGCAAGTCCAGGGTGATGGGATTTAATTTGGATCACGTGAGGGTGGAGGGATGGATGGGAGAACTCGGAGTGTACCTGATTCCAAACTACCCTGCACACAGTGCTCTCAGACCTGGCCCCTCTGAGCACATTTAATGAGAATATATCCACCAAATATCATAAAACCATTCAGGTTGGAGAAGACTTCCAAGATCAGCAAGGCCAACCCTCAAACCTGTGTATAAATGCCTGTTTATATACACATACCTGTTTATATACACATACACATACACATAAGGCACATATATAAATATAAATATATATGTATACACACATCTGGATTATTCCCAGGTAACAAAATGAAAGCTTGGAGGAGCCAGGAACACCACTATTTATTATTTATGAGCTTCACACTGTGACAAGCCACACACAGGCCTAAAAGGCAGCTCAGCCTCTCCCCTAAGGGGTTTTAAAAGCTTCCTCAGACTCAGACAAAGGGGCTGGAGAGCCCCAAGGGCTGCAGGGGGCTGGCCAAGGCTGCAGGGAGGGGATGAGGCTTTGGCACTCCCAAAATTCCAGCTGTTCCCCAGGGATCAGTGTAAGGCAGAGTGTGGCTCCTGCATTCCCAGAGCTGCTGTTGTAGGACACCAGGAGGGTGACAGGGACTTGGAGGAGGACACATCCCCACCCCAGGGTGGCTCCCCTGTGGAAAACCACCACGTGCAGGGCCCCTCACCCCACCCCAGTGGTGGTCTGAAAAATAAAAGCTAGACACGATTCCAGTATGGGGAAAACTGGAATGCTTTATTGAACACGAGAACACAATTTTAAAGGCATCTGGGGCTGGACATGGTAATGAAGGGGACAACCTATGTTAATTGGGGAGTTACACAAGTTTTTACTGCAATTTCCAAATAGTTAATTTTTCTTCAAGCAGGATCACACGGGGGATAGAGGGCTTGCAGGGGTTTAGACGTGGTTTTAACAATCATCTCAAAAAGTCCTTTCTTAATTTTTCTTGGAGCCAGATTTATATCTCCGGGTTGCACGCCAACAGGTCTCAGGACGAGGGTCCAGATTCTTCAAATCACGAGATGTTTGTCAGCCTTGTTTTCCAAGGTTTGTGATTCAAATTGACCGAGCCTCCTTTTGCTGAGAGATGGTTTTTGTCCCCTTCACATCCCCGACATGGGAGTGAAAGGGCAGCTCTTTCCTGTGTCTGAGTGTTCAGAGCTGCCTGCTCTGGGGTGAGGGCCTGTCTGTCTCTTTGCCCCTGCTGAGAAGATTCATTACTTTGATGGATTTGGGTAATTTTTTCAAGTGCTTCGAGTGACAAACAATAACAGTCCCTTCACTCTGGGCTCCGGAGCGAGGAGAGGGGCTGGGGGGAAGCAGGAATCCTCTGAGGGGATTTCTCCCAAGGAAAACTCCCTCATCCCACAACTTGGTCTGAGCAGCTCTCTGGGTGCCAGGAGGCAAAGCCCTGCAGGGCAGTGGGAATTCCACAGCATCCCAGGATGTGCTGAGTTGGAAGGGACCCACGAGGGTCACCAAGTCCCACCCTTAGTCCTGCACAGGCCCCTGTGCCACCTCACACCGTGTGCCTGAGGGTATCACCCAGATTTGGGGTGTTTCCCTCCAGGGAAGAGCGAGGCAGTGGGTGTGAGGAGGCTGCTGAGGCTCCAAAATTCAATCCAGCCCTCCATGCCTTCAGCTGCAGCACAGCAGACAGGCCTGGGGTCTGGAGAAAGGGCCAGGAGAGGGATGAGCTGTCACAGGGAAGGAGGCACGTGGGGATGTGGGTTGTGGACACTGCTGGGTGTCCTCCAGAGGGACAGATTCCATCCTGAGGGAGTGACCATCTCTGCTGTGGCTGCAGGGGCTCCCAAGGAATCAGTTTTACCAGACAGGCTCGATCCCTGTTGGTGACAGAGGCCCAGGATTTATGGCTGCAGGATCATGGACAAGGGAGGGCTTTGGAAACCCCTTGTCTGTGGAGATACTGGAGTCAGGCAGCAGGAATGGTCTGGTCCCCTGGCACCCATGCCTGGTGAGAGGAGTGGGAACAGGGACAGGAACAGGGACAGGGAGAGTAGCCAAGGTTGTCCATGATGGTGAAACCAAGGTCAAGACACACAGTGAAGTCCACGGAGCTCTGGCTGAGGTCACCAAAATGGCCTTTTTCTGCCCTAAATGTTTCATGGTTCTCTGGAGAGGTGGAGGGGAAAGGGCTGGGAAGGGGCTTCCTGCAGCTGAGCCAAGAGCAAGCACATTCCTCGTGCTCAGGCCGTGCCTGCAGTTCTGGTTGAGATCCTTGGCTGGGTTTCCAGGTAATGGGGTTCCTGTGATGAAAACAGGCTGCTCTGATGGCCAGAACAGTCATCCAGCTTTGCCTTCCAACCTTCCCAATCCCCCAGGCCTGCAATAATACTTCCTGTGAATGCTGGCAGGTCCCAGTGCTGGGGTGGCTGATGCCAGAGCAATCTCCTGGCAGAGCTGACCCTGAACCGCAGAGAATCCCCCAAGCACAGCCCCAGAGCTCTGCCTGGCTGCCCATAAGCTCTTGGCCACTGGGGAGGGGTGGTCTCAGCTTTCATGGAATCATTAAGGTTGGGAAAGTCCTCTGAGATCACTGATTCCAACCATTAACCCAGCACTAAATCATGTCCCTAAGCAGCACACCTACAATTCCATGTGCCTTCCCTGGTCACATTCCACACAACCAGGACAAGATGGAGGGGTCACTATCTCCCCAAAATCAGCCCACAGGAGCAGGAGGTGAGTCATGTGAGACAGGAGGCTGAAGGAGAAGAAACCCCTAAAACCCCACAGACCCAGTGGTGGGTACTGGGCCACCACCTTCATGACAGAGAAGAGTCTCCACCTCCACCCAGGCTGTGTGGTGTGCTCTGAATTGTCACAGGTTATTTACCCTTTCCTGGGCCACCTTCCTGGGCATTTGCATCCAGATGATGATACAAAACATCCCAGGAACCAAAGCTGCTCAGGTTCCAGAGCATCAGCAAGAAAGTTCAGCCAGTTTGTACAGAGAGACAAGGACAAAGTTGGGAGGCAGAAGGGTTTGCTTGGGCCTCACCCTTCAGGAAATCAAAAGCAATAACTAAGGGGAGTGGGAAGGAGAGGCACTAACAGCTTGGATTTATCCAGCTTTAGGAGAAAAATCTCTCCTGCTGACCTCCAGATGAAAGAGCAGAGAAGTGTTTGAGTTTCCTCAGGGGAATGGCCTTGACTGGCGCGTGAAAAAACCCGATTTCTGCTCCTCGGGGGAATGAGCAGGGCCTTGATCTACAGCTCTGGCTCCCAGAGAGCAAATGAAACACTTTCTCTTTTCATCCACATCCCTAAAGGACTTGCCATCCTGAAAAATGGGAGCAACTCCCTCGAAGGGAGATTACAGTGCAATTGCCATGGAAAACCCGGGCCTGGTGGATGCTCCTGGCACAGACACGGTGCCCAAAGCTGCTCCTGCCTCCAGGAACCTTCTCCAGCAAGGGTGGGATGGGAATGGAAAGGGAGGGAAGGGAAGGGCAGGCAGAGATTTAGGAGGAACAGAAGGAGAAAGGGAAGGGGAACAGGAGAGGCAAGGGCAAGGGGAAGGGGAAAGGGAAAGGGAAATGGGAAGGGGGGAAATGAGGAGGGGGAAGGGGAAGGAAAAGAATGAGAAAGAGGAAGGAGAAGAGGAAAGGAGAAGGAGAAGAGGAAGGGGAAAAGAGAAGAAGAAGAAGGAGAAGGAGAAGGAGAAGGAGGAGGAGGAGGAGGAGAAGGAGGAGGAGGAGGAGGAGGAGGAGAAGGAGGAGGAGGAGGAGGAGGAGGAGGAGGGGATCTCCTTCAAGAGCAAGGAGCAGAGCAAAGGCTTTCTCTGCCACTGAGAGTTCTTGTGTGTTTTGCCTCTTGCCAAAATCTCCTCAGTGCCCCTGAAGGCCTCCAGACTCTTCCAGCAGCAACTGAGAAGCTGAGAAAGCGTGTCAGGGAACTGCTCCCCAATGCCTTTAGGATTTGGGGTTTTTGGAGCTGCAAACAAAGGGTTTCACTTTCCTCTGGGGCAAAGGGAGTCACGGCCCGGCCAAAACAAACAACTTTTTTGAGTTTCCTTCCTCGGATGGAAGAAATGGAGCTGAGTGTTTGAAAGACATCTCAAAATTAGCAACTCCAGCAGTCCAGTCTCTTTTATCCCACACTTTTGACCCCAGAATCCTCCAACACCACTGGTGCCAAGTGCCAGGTTTTTTTTTCCTCTGCCCTGCACAGCCACTTGCTGGGATAAAATCCATCAGTGGAAGGTTGGTTTGACATCACTTTATCCCCAGAAGTCAGGAAAAGCAGTGAGTCCATCGTGCCCAGTCCCTTCTTGTGAAATGGGAGAGTCTGAAGGCTCAGCTCCTAAAATTCCCAGGGCATTGATTTGGCAGGAATTGAGCCCAGGGAACGGGGTGTTGTCCTGAGTTGGGGCCGGCACTTTTTGCCCTTGAAGATTTCTGGGAAAGGAATAATGGCTTGGCTGATTATTGTTATTATTTAAGCAACAAGAGTGAAAATTGAAAAGAAAACCCGCTTCCCCCACCCAACAATAGCAGATATTTGTCATCTCTGTCAAATTTTCAGACCTGGGCAATTCCATAGGTTTCATAAGCCCTCGTTAATTTTCTTGTTTGGGAGGATTTGCTTTTTTAATGAAACCTATTTACACCAGCGACTGCTGGAAAATCATTCATTAGCGGACAAGAACTATTGATTATTTTCCTCCAACTACTCAGCCATGTTCTAGCCAATTACTGTAACCAATAAATAAAGAAATATCAACCTTGCATTCCTGCCACCATCTCCAGCAGAACTTTATTCCCCTGGATAACTCGTGGCGTGGCAGCCCGGGGGGAAATGCTGGGCTGGAGAAACTTCTTTTAACATTTATGTCACATTGCCATCGTCTGAAAGCTTCTGGAGAGCAGACAAGCCCCCAGAAAGAGGAGGTTTCTAGTTAGAGCTTTAATGTATTTACTGAAGAAAATATTTACTGGGCACACAGTGGGAATTGTTGAGGGAACAGAGCCAGGTTTGAAGAAACGCTGGA
This sequence comes from Pipra filicauda, assembly GCF_003945595.2. Classification (NCBI taxonomy): domain Eukaryota; kingdom Metazoa; phylum Chordata; class Aves; order Passeriformes; family Pipridae; genus Pipra; species Pipra filicauda. The sequence goes on along the minus strand of NW_024105098.1, from coordinate 2,808,252 downwards.
TCTTAAACTCTTATTTTATTATGCAAATATTTGGCCTGATTTGCAGAAGTCCTAAACTCTGGAGAGGGGGAGTCTCCTCACCTGGAGTAAGAAATCTGGGTTGTTCATTGTGCCCAAAAACAACCCATGGAAAGCTCAAGTTTAAGCTCAACACCTCAGCTTGGAAAAACCAACCTTCAGCAACTTGAATTGGTCCAGGAGTTTGGACTCGTGGCTTTGCTGGTGCTCAGCCTAATAGGGAAATGTTTTATTTAAATATTATATTACAATAGGAGCCCTGGCTTTCCAGCTTTGGCCATTCACACACATTTTAATGGGCTTGGGGGGAAAAAAAAGAGAGATCTGTCTCCAGGTTTTTGACAGAGTTGTAATTAAAGAGGATTTTTTCACAGAGAACATCTGTTTCTCCTGACAGATATATTCTTGTTGGGAGAAAAAGCAGTGCCTAAAAAAATAGTTTGTCAGTCTGAGCTTTTCATAGGTTTTCATCCGAGAATATTTATCTTGAGGCTTTTTTTTGACAAAGAAAAAAAAAAAAAAGGTTGATGTTTCCTGGAAAGAGAATTATTGTGATCAAGGCAGAGATTCAGCAAACACTGCCAGGCTGGTGGCAGCCCTAGGTCTTTGCTGAGCTGCCTCTGCCTTTTCCACAGCTCCTAAAGTGGGAGAAAAGGAAGCTCTTGCCCTTCCCAGCCACTGTGGAAGCAAATGAAATAATTCCTACGCCATGAAATAAAAATCAGAGAGGAAGATGAATGGCTGGGTGAAGGGGTCACGCTCTGACAGACACGTGTATGCAAATATATATATAAATATATATGGGGGGGTTCATGTCTTTCCAAGCACTGAAAGTTCCCCCTCAATAATTTCCCTGTAGTCCTCGTTAATTCCTTAAGATTTTTCCCCACCTCTTTTCAAAGCCTGAAGTTCAAAGCCTCAAAAAGGAGCTACCTCAGCACTTTCTTTTCCTCTCTTTTGAAAGTTTTGCAGCAAAGCCCAATCAAGCCGATTAACTCCTTCTTTCTTTCATTTTCCCCACTCCTGGAAGGGAAAACGGACGTGGGGCTCTGCCAAGGCTGCCAGATGCCAAGCCCTGCAGGATTTCCCTCTCCCCTGGAGAGTTTCCCTCTCCCTGTGCCCAGGGCAGTGCCCGGTTTATTGCTGGCCGTGTCCACATGGATGTGCCAGACATCCCTAAATCCTGTCCCTGCTCCTGGAGGGCTCTGATGGGGGCTGACCACCCTGTCCTGCCCAGGAGGAGCAGGAAAAGCCCCGGCACAGGTCCCTCTGCAACTCCCAGTGCCCCCCAGCATCTCCCAGTGCCCTCTCCTGGCAGCCAGGAGGGCCAGCCCTGTCCTGGGGGTGTCAGGGAGGGGATTGTCCTGCTCTGCTCCCACCTGGGGTGACCTCACCTGGAATATTGGGGCAGTTTGGGGGGACACAATATAAGAAAGATATTAATATATTGGAGAGTGTCCAAAGGAGGGCAAAGAGGATGGTGCAGGGCCTTGATTTGGAGCCGTGGGAGGACACTGAGGGCACTTGGTGTGTTCAGCTGGAGCAGAGGAGACTGAGGGGAGACCTCACTGCAGTTCCAACTGCCTGGGCAGGGGCAGAGGAGGGGCAGGGACTGAGCTCTGCTCTGGGGGGACCAGGGACAGCACCCAGGGAATGGCTGGAGCTGTGTCAGGGCAGGCTCAGGTTGGATCTCAGGCAAAGGTTCTTCCCCCAGAGGCTGGTTGGGCACTGCCCAGGCTCCCCAGGGCAGTGGGCACAGCCCCAAGGCTGCCAGAGCTCCAGGAGGGTTTGGCTGATCCTCTGGGGCACAGGGGGTGACTCTGGGGGATGTTCCTGTGTAGGGCTGGGGGTTGGACTGGATGGTCCTGGTGGGTCCCTCCCAGCTCAGATGTTCTGTGATTCTGAGTCTCTGAGTCTCAGCCTCTCCACACAAGGCACAATAATTACCCACAGGAGGGTAGGCAATGATTTCCCCTCAGAAATCCCCTGGGGATGTGGATTTCTTGGTGTCTGAATGGCTTGATCAGCACATCACCCCGGGCATTACTGCAAACTGCAGCCAGTAATTATCCCAGGCATTAAAGTTCTGTAATTGTACACCCTGGGTGTGTGTTTATAAGGCAGCAGCAATCTTGGAGCTGTTATGGTGCTTATTCCTCCCTGGCACCGTGTGGCTGCGAAAAGGCAAAGGGAAGCCGCATAAAACATAAAATAAAAGCCAAATATATAAAGGTCAGGGTAGTAAATATAAAAATAAGCATCACATCCCTTTAAATATTTATCATTAGTGACGTTTTCATTACAGGAGGGCTGGGACTTGCTGGCTGTGGAGCAAACGTGGGCAGGGCAGGCCCCAAGTCTTGGCTCAAGGCCATGAGGGAAGTGAAAAAAGGCTTTGAAATGGGATGAAAATACATTAGAAATGGGATGAAAATACATTTAAAATGGGTATGTGTGGGTTATAAATGTTGCTCTGCTGCCTTTGAAGCAGCTTTAGGTTAGAGAGAGTTCACCAAAGGTGCTCCCTGGGGTAACTCTGGGGCACACGGATATCCCAAAGGGAACAGGGATTTGGGGCTGGAGATTGGGAACATCCCTTCTCCTGCCCCTTGTCTTCTCACCACTCCCTTCACTCAGCAGGGACCTGGCCTAAAAACGAAATAAGAACCTGAAGGGCTTTTGTAATTGTGAGAACAAAGCCATGACTGTAACAAAGATGGGCCAGAAGGAGAGAAATGGGATTGAAAAACAAGAATAAAGGCAGGTGATGTCCAATTCCATTTCAAACACCCCGTGCACACTAAAAAAACCCTCCTCAGACCTGAAGGGAAAAGATTCACCATAGAGAAAGGCCCATCCTGGGAGTGTATCACCCACCAGCACAAAGCAAACTCTGTTCCTACACCACCCTCAGCTCTAGTGATGGAAAACCACCAGTCCCAGCTGAGCCAGAACCCCCTGGATAAGAAACACTCCCTTTCAGGATGGCTCTGGAGAAGGGTTTATTATTTTTAAACCACTTGTCTAAGTGCCGATTCATCAATGCACTTAATCTGTTCCTCCCATCCCTGCCTTAACTGTAACATTTTCCTTTTAATGAGGTGAAGCAGGAAAATGGGAAGGTAATTGTGGCAGTGCTGATGGAGGGTTTCCTTTAGAGTTTTACGGCTCGGGGTGACATGAGGCGTGGAGGATTTCTCTGCAGCAAAGGGCTGCCTCCCCCAGAGCAGGAACAACTCCACAGTCGAGGTGGGTCTCTGTTGCTTCTTTCCCGTTGGGAAGAGCAGCTCTGGGTGCTGGAGAGAGCAGGGTGTGGGGCAGGAAGCAAAGCAAAAGCTTTGGGTGTATATAAATGTATTCATCCATAGATATTCCCTCTGACACTGCTCGTGGCTTCCCCAGGATAAAACCAGGCTCCTCTGGCAAGGGACGTGCATTTTGTAGCTCCTTTTCCTGAACAAATCCCAAGTATTGATTGGATGCACACTGCCAGCTCTCCCTCTGCTCTCCTGTAAGTGGGAGGAGTGATGGAGACAGAAAAGCACTGGCACAGGGCTCGTTTCCCAGCCAACCCTGAAGCCCTCAGGTCGTTCTCTGCAGTGACTCCTCAGCACTTGCTGCATGGGGTTGGCCACAACGACCCCCAGCAGTGCTACAGGCTGGGGACAGAGTGGCTGGAGAGCAGCCAGGCAGAGAGGGACCTGGGATTTTGGATGGACAAGAAGCTGAACATGAGCCAGAGTGTGCCCAGGTGGCCAAGAAGGCCAATGGATCCTGGCCTGATCAGGAACAGTGTGGCCAACAGGTCCAGGGAAGTGATTCTTGCCCTGGACTCTGCGCTGGTGAGGCCACACCTCGAGTGCTGTGTCCAGTTCTGGCCCCTCAGCTCAGGAAGGATATTGAGGTCCTGGAGCAGGTCCAGAGAAGAGCAACGAGGCTGGGGAAGGGACTGGAGCACAAGTGCTGTGAGGAGAGGCTGAGGGAGCTGGGGCTGTTCAGCCTGGAGAAGAGGAGGCTCAGGGGAGACCTCCTCACTCTCTACAACTCCCTGACAGGAGGGGGGAGCCTGGGGGGGGTTGGTCTCTTTTCCCATCAGCAAGACAAGAGGGCTCAATCTTAAGCTGTGCCAGGGGAGGTTTAGGTTGGATATTAGAAAGAATTTCTTTCCAGAGAGGGTGATCAGCCCTTGGAATGGGCTGCCCAGGGAAGTGGTGGATTCTCCGTCCCTGGAGGTTTTTAAGAAGAGACTGGATGTGGCATCAGTGCCATGGGCTGGGAACCACAGCGGGGTTGGATCAAGGGTTGGACTTGATGATCTCGGAGGTCCCTTCCAACCCAGCTGATTCTATGATTCTATGATTCTCCCCCTGCTCCCAGCTGTCCTGCAGCACTGCCCTGGCCTCTCCCACCCCTGTCCCACACATCCCACCCTTTGCTCTGGGTCCAGGAACCAGGGCACCATCCAACTCTTCACTAACCTTCAGAGGAAAATCCCAGGGATGGGTTTGGGTGGTGCTGGTCTGCATTGGGGTGCAGGAACCCATCAGCAGTGCTCTGCTTTGCCCCCTGCATGGCCTGAGCTCCAGGACAGCTGGCCAGCACCATCCCTTTGGGATTTCCTTCTCAAATCTCATGTCGTGGTGCCCTGGCCAGGGATCCAGCCTTTCCTGCAGTCCATGCACAAGGAACCACAGTGAACTTCTTCCAGGACTGACTTTTGTCCTCCTCAGAAGCTCTGCCAGCAGCAAACGAGGCAGCAGGAGCCTTCCTGGGCTGCAGACCCTGCATTTCTGAGCCCTTCTCTCCCTCAATGCCCTTCTTCTTGGCTCTGACGCCTCTGTCTTTCTGTTCTCCTCCCTGGGGGGTCTCTGAGGAGGACTCAGAGAATAATTGATCTTCTGAGTGTTCAGATCCATCCCTTTGAGCAGAAGCTATTAATGTTCCTCCCTGCATTGTCTGTGGCCCAGGGGGGAGTCCTGACCTTGTGCAGCCCATTCTGCCCCTACAGAGACATTCAGGAGCTCAACCAGGAGCCATAAATTGCATCCCAAACCACCATCCCACGGGGAAAGGGGAATTTTGCTGTATTGACACATCTGGGGCCATCTGAAGCCGACACATCCACCTGACAGGAAAGGGGGACCTGGTGGCCCCCCACCACCACCACAGGCAGAGCTGGGAGGGTTGAGGATGAGCCTGAGATGTTCCCAAGGTGTTCCTGTTGCAGCCACATCCTTGATCCTTTGGCTCAAGGCATAGAGGGAAGGGAAGGACATGGGGGCACCTGAATCGAAGAGACCCACTGGCCTGGATGTCATCAGGGTCCCCTCACTCCGTCCTCAGTGGAGCTGGGAAGGGGCTGGAGCAGCAGGAGGGGCTTAGGGAGCTGGGGGGGCTCAACCTGGAGAAAAGGAGGCTCAGGGGGGACCTTCTGGCTCTGCAACTCCCTGACAGGAGGGGAGAGCCGGGGGGGGTCAAGCTCTGCTCCCAGGGAACAAGGGACAGGAGGAGAGGAAAAGCTCAAGAGGATTAGACTGGATTTTAGGGAAAATTTCTTCACTGAAAGGGTTGTTAGGCGTTGGAAAAGGCTTGTTCCAGGGCAGTGTTGGAGTCACCACCCCTGGAAGTGTTCAAAAGGTGTGTGGATGTGGCACTTGGGGACGTGGGGTGGGGGTGAACACAGTGGTGCTGAGTTAGTGGTTGGACTGGAGGATCTTAGAGGGCTTTTTCAACCTTAATGTTCCTGTGGTTCTCTGATTCTCTGGGAGCTTCTCTCTGTTGTGATTGTGGCTCAGGCCAGAGTGGGGTGCCATGGGCAGCAGAGGTGCCCTCAGCACACACTGACCAACCTACACTTGCAGAACACCACTGGTAAAAGGTTTTTGGGCCTCCTGGCTCTGAGGGTCACACTTCTTTTGGGTCTGGTTGGTGGCAGGAACTGGTGCTGAGGCCCTGGCACAGGTTGCCCAGAGAAACTGTGGCTACCCCATCCCTGGAAGTGTCCAAGGCCAGGTTGGACAGGGCTTGGAGCAACCTGGGCTAGTGGAAGGTGTCCCTGCCCATGGCAGGGGGTGGAATGAGATGGGCCTTAAGGTCCCTTCCACTTCAAACCATTCTGTGATCCTATGAAAAACCTGGGAGCTGACTGGTGCCTCCAGAGATGTTCCTGTAGGAAGTTTTCCCATTCCTGGAACTCAGAGTTGGCAGTGACAAGGAAAAGGTTAACCCTGCCTTGGATTGGGCTGCACACACAACTGCTGGCTGCCTTTTAGCCCCATTTTTCTCTAATTCATGTAATCACTTCTACACCATCACTGCAGGATGGGCATTACCTCCCCTCCTGCCAGGCTGCCTCCTTTTCTACCCACTACCACATGACCCAGGTACTTGCCTTTTTGGAAGATTTGTTCCTCAAAAAGTAAAAATAAAGCTATTTTGGCCTAGAAACTTCAAATGTGATTTAGTACCTTGCCCACAGCAAAGTGTTGCCCCTGGAGAGGTTGGGGCATCTCCCATTATTAACAGCAGGATGTGCACATGCAGGGAGTGTGTGTGGCAGGGATGTGCAGCAGCAGACACAGCTCAGGGCCTGCCTCTGGAATTGGAATAATTGTGTTGGGGCCCTGAGAACTGTTCCAAGCACTGTTGGTCTCCCACTGGTGTGACATCTGTGGCAGTGCCCCTGGGGAGTCACGCAGGGGGAATTGCTGAAGGCACGGGGAGGAGTGAGCTGGGAAACTGCTGCAGGCACATCTGGGCAAGTTTGGGGATGAGAAGTCAAAGTAGCAGAATGCTGAGACAGGTTGTAAAGTCAGAAAAGGATTCAGAACATTTGGTTCAGGTTCTGCTGGAGCCATGGCCAGAGGACAGAGGGGTTGTGGGCTCCCCATGCCTGGAAGTGTTCATGTTGGACAGGACTTGGAGCAACCTGGGCCAGTGGAAGGTGTCCCTGCCCATGGCAGGGGGTGAGACAAGATGAGCTTTGAGGTCCCTCCCAACCCAAAGCAGTCTGGGATTCTATAATTTTCTGATTCTCTGACTCACTGCAGAATTCAGCCCCCCTGGTGTCTCCTGGGAGAGGAGCTGTCCCAGGTCCAGCCGGGCTCTCAGACAAGCACTGAGCTCATCACAAACCCATGGAAAAGGCTGTGGGAAGGCGAGGCACCAGGACACTTCCCAAGGGGTGCAGAGCCCTCCCTCCATCCCACCTTGTCCCACCTCCCCACGGAGCTGCTGGTGGCAGTGACCCTGTGCCCTCCCCGGGCTGTCCTAGAGCAGGAAGGTCAGAACCATTTCCCAGAGACCCAGCCTACAGGATGAGCCTTCGTGCCCTTCCCTCTGGTGCCTCTCCTGGTGGCCTCCTCTTCCTCAGGGGTGTTCTCATGCCCCCCACAGCACTGGAGATCGGTGGGCCACCTCACCTGCTGTCTCCTGGTTCATCCCTGCTTTCCTGCCTTTCTCCTCATGCCCTTCATGTTCCCATTGTCCCTCCACTTGCTTTCCTTTCCCCTCCTGGGAAAGCACCAATAGTTCACAGCAACACCTCTGCCTTCCCCATGCCCCCTCCTCATCCCGTGCTCCCAGTCCCTCCATCCCCTTCTCTCCACAGCCTCATTCCCAGCGTTATTTGCAGCTCCACCTTCTCCTCCCTCCCTCTCAGTAAAACGTCTTAACAAGCTCAAACCTTGCTTTGTATTAAATCAAAGCCTGAACAGTCTGTGAGGGCTCAGGAAAACATGATTTAAATGGTGCCGTGCCCATTCACATCAGATTAAGTCCATGGAGGTAATTTACTGCATATAGAAACGGGGAGGCAGAGGGCAGCTCATTAGTGTCTGGGATTATTATTATTATTATTATTGTACTAAAACAGAACATCTTTTTCATTTTATTTCTATTCCTGGCCAATGCAAATTGGAGGCACAAATAAGGGAGCCCTCCCACCCCAGCCCTCGTGGGTCACTCCTGATTTCAGGAGGGGGGAGGAAAAAAAAACCCGGGGAAGAAAAACTGCAGAACAAGAACACGCCAAGAGCCTAAAACCTCACAGAGGCAACAATTTAAAGGATTTCAAAGGCTGTTTTCATAAGCCTTTTGGGACTCAAATGTAGCATATTGATTAAACTTCGGAAGCAGCTGAAAGCAGCTTCAACATGGCTAATTAATACAGTGATGCCCCGATGCCCCTTCTCCTTGTTTTACCGAGCTCCAGCCTGTCAAATCAATTAATATTCCCAGTCCTGATGAAAGCACAAACCCTGTTTATCATTTGATAAACTGATCGATGCATTGACTCCCCCAACATAATGAAGTGACCTGTCCTGTGGGGTTCAGTGTGGTGTCCTGCACATGCTTTTGGGGTGACCCGAGACAAGCAGCCCCGTGAAGCCCCTTGTTTGGACTCTCTCATCGGAGCAATGAGGTTTCTGGTTTGAGGAAGCCTTTGATGTTCAGCCAGTTCTCTGCAGACCCTGGGACAATGACAATTCAAGGTGAGAGCTCTGTGATTCCTCCCTGTTTGAATGGAGCTGCCCTACAGGGCTTGTAGGACACCCTGCTGGCATTTAGGATGTGGGGTTGTGGGGGTGTCCTGTGCAGGGCCAGGAGTTGGACTCACTGATCCCTGTGGGTCCCTTCCAGCTCAGGATACTCTGGGATTCTGGAGTTCTACACACACGCCTCATTAACTCTTCTACACAGGAGAATCATTTCTACACAGGGAGAATCATTTCTCCACTGTCCCACCTGCTCAGTGGAGCTCTGGCAGGTGCTGCCTCTCACTGTACATCAGCTCAGGACTTCCTTAGTGCTGCCACAGCCAGGACTGCAACAGCACAATGTACAATGGGGCAAAATATTCCAAAAAGGGGCTTTTGGTCTCCCAAGGCTCCTTAGACTGAAGATTAAACCTGGTTTCACGTTGCTCTCTTTTGATATTCCTCATTTGAACCGACTCTGAAGAAGTCAGGTACCTCCACAAGACCTCCTGGAAGGTCTTTAAGCCACTCCTATATTTATGCACAATTTTTTTTAGGACTAAGGAGTCAGATTTGAACTTTCTGGCTCGTTGGAGAAGGTGAACTACTGGGAAAGGAGTGGGACAAGGCAGGACCATGCAGATCATGTGGATGCTGTGCTGAGCAGGGTGACACCAGGCACTGAGGTGCCTTGAGGTGTCTTTGGTGGCTCCCAGGGTGAGCTGGAGGTTTGGCAATTTGTGGCTTTCAAAAGTCAGGCAAAACAATGTTGTGCACACACACACACACACATATTTTTCTTCAGATGAAACAGCAGCTTTGCTTTAGAGCAAGTTTTTGACACCCCTCAACAAACTGCCTTGAGCTGTTTGCTGAATTTTAATTCAATGTGCCTCACAAAAAAAAAGAAAAAAAATTGAAGAAAAAGGGGGAAAACAGTTGAATGAAATAATTTCAGCAACATCTGCTGCCTTTCTGAGATATTTCACCAAAAACCTGTGAAGATCAAATATTTTCCTCTAATTAGAGCGTTTTCCTCGCGAGCAGCTCCCCTATAATGCAAAAATATCTCAACGCTTCCCTCGCTCCCCAGAGAGCCTCCTGAGACCTTCACTGCTGGCACAAATACAGCTCTTCTGAGGTGTCCTGGGTGCAAACACGTGGCCTTCCCAGGAAGGACAAGGTTGGTCCCTGCTGCCATCCCTCCCTTTGTCACACCGTGATCTCCGATCTACCACCTGGTTTTGGAATCATTAAGAACGGAGAAGCCCCCTAAGATCGAGTCCAACCGGTCACTCAGCACTGCCAAGGCCACCCTTGTCCCCAGATGCCACATCCACACCTGTTTGGAACACTTCCAAGGGTGGTGACTCCACCATTCACAGAATCACAGAACGGTTTGGGTCGCAAGGGACCTTAAATCCCATCCAGTTTTAACCCCCTGCCATGGACAGGGACACCTTCCAGCGCTCCAAACCCATCCAACCTGGCCTTGGACACTCCCAGGAGTGGGGCAGCCACAACCTCTCTTTGAAGGAGCACTTCAAACCCCCGCCCTTGGGTCCTGCAAGGATTTCCACACAGGCTGTGCTGCCAGGGGTGACGTGTTGGTGACGTGGCCGTGTTACCTCCGAGTGCCCAAATCCTGCCTCGGAATCCTGAGGAGCAACTTGGCCTGATGGAAAGGTCTGTGGGGTGGGCAGATCACTCTCAGAGCAATTCTGAGGAAACCAGCCCAGTCTCTGTTCCCTGGGACAAGGACACACCCAGGGTGGGAACGAGCTTTCCCTGGGATGGGATTGGATTCTCCCTCCGTGCTTCCCTCCCTTGTTTTCCCCCACAACAAACCTTATGGGAAAGAAAAGCCTAAAAACCAATTTATTTTGCTGTATAAAAAAGCCACAAACCAACAGTTTTTAGCCTTCGTGAAATCAATGTATTGCAGGAGAGGGAAGGATCCCTCCTTCTTTAGCCTCTGGGTTAAGGCAACTAATTCAGCTCTGATCCACGTGGAAATTTGCAGTCCATTCCCATGGCCAGGGAAGGCAGGGAAGAGCTCCAACACGATCCCAATTGTCTGTGGATGATTTATGAGGCATGTTGGAAAGAGCAAAGGAAACCTGGGTTGTTAGCTCTGATATTTAGAGATGATAAACAACATGAAAGGGAGATTTTTTTTTAATGCCTCTACACAGATGCAAGAGCAGCAGTGTGGGCTGGAGTCAGATGAGATATCAGGAGGGAAATCTTTACTCCAAAGAGGCACTGGAAGAGCTTGCCCAAAGAAGTTGTGGCTGCTCCATCCCTGGAATTTTCCAAGGCCAGGTTGGACGGGGCTTGGAGCAACCTGGGCTAGTGGAAGGTGTCCCTGCCCATGGCAGGGGGTGGAATGGGATGGGCTTTAGGATCCCTTCCAACCCAAACCATTCTATGAAATTAAGAATAGGAAAATTTTGGCAGAGGGAAAAAATACTAGCAGAGGAGTCTGTTCTGAACAGATCTGTGCTACAAATTGACTTCTCAAAGGAAGGGCTCCAAACCCTGTTCCCTCATCCACTGAAAGCCAGCCTGGCCTGTGCTGTCCCTCAGAGGACCCCTCTGATACTCCCACAGCAGGGAGGGTCAGGTGAGCAAAGTTTTCCAAGCTCTCCCTTAGAATCGTGGGATCCCACAATAGTTTGGGTTGGAAGGGACCTTAAAACTCATCCCATTCCATCCCCTGCCATGGGCAGGGACACCTTCCACCAGCCCAGGTTGCTCCAACCTGACCTTGGACACTTCCAGGGATGGGGCAGCCACAGTGTCTCTGCTCAGGCAGAAGCTGCCATGGACTTACTCTGCCTTGCAAGAGCAGGAGGGTGTAAATCCATCATCCTCCCTTTTCCATGGGGAAAGAGAACATTTCCCTCTCTGTTTTTTCCTGCCCATCCTCAGATGGACAGTGATTTCCCAGTCCCTCTGGGAGGTGCAGCAGGACCACACAGCCCAGGACTATTTTACCTGTGTTTACCTGTCCTTCACTTGTAATTAATTCCTAAACCACAGCAATTCTTTACAAAGCACAGAATATCCAGCACAACAGGAAGGATCCCAAACCCAGGAGTGCAGGGGGACCCTCAATCCCAGCAACCCCAGGAGAGGAGAGACAGCCCCAAACCCGGGCAAACACAAAGCTGCCTTAATTAGCGCTCCTGCTGCTAATTAGCTGATCACCAATGTCTTCCCACAGCCCCTGTGATTCATAATTGGGGTGTTTCCAAGAGTCTGGAGCCAAAAGGAGTTTATTTGCTTCCCCCACGTTCTGCAGCAATCCTTAATCACCACGTCTGCCAGGGTCGAGTGTGTCCCTCATTAGCCTCCAGAGTGGGGTTTTCATGGCAGTCTGGAGCCCCTGAGATCAAAGGGATCAAAGGTAGAGCGTGAAGGGGGTGGAAGACACATCAACAACTCAAACCCCCCAGATTTATTGGCAGCACGGGGCCTTCAGGGGGCTGGGGCAGCCACAACATCCCAGTGACCAACAGGACAACTGGGGAGGTTCACTGGGGGCAAAAATGCCCAGTTCAGAGGCAAAATTGGGGCTTTTTGAGGTGACAAATAGCTTTTCACAGCAGACTTGCTAAAACTGTTGTACTTTCCAAATTACCACCGTCAGTGTGGCTTGGAGAAAAACTAACCGGTTAAAAAGGTGTGTGTCAGCAATTCCAAAATGCACTTGGGAGTTATTCCTACCAAGGAGGGAGTGATAATTTTGCCGAAAAAGAATTAACGAACCTCAGAAAAAAATTTCTCCTTTTCCATTTGAAATGGTGCCTTCGTGGGAAGAGTTTCCCTTTGCCATATCCTGTCTGAACAGACAAATCAAACTCCTGCTTGCTGAACCTGTCCTGGGGCTGTTTCTCCCCGTTCCTTGAGGAAAATCACATTGGAAGGGAGGAGGATGAGCTTTCCCCAGAAAAGTGGAAGGGGCAGGATGCCCTGGGGTCTGGATAACCCCATTCTCAAGCTCTGGGATGCAGATGATGATGTTTAAGATCCCTTCTACATTGTTTTTTCCCATGATTCTCTAAACATTCCGGTTCTCAGCCCCCTTTCCAGCAGGCCAGAGGTGCCTCAGCCTCCTGGTGCCCTATGAAGAGCAGGAGCAGGAAAACAGCTCCTTTTCCACCCCAAAATCCTGCCGAGGGCAGGCAGGGGCTCTCCATGCTGGTAGGGTTTATTTGAGGACCCTTTTCTAATTAATATGCACAGGTTTGATTATTTTCTCACCTGCTGTGACTTGCAAGTCCCATCCATTAAAAAATCCCCCCAATTTTCAAATAAATCCGAGGCCCACTTTGGAGCTGGGAGCTGTACATTAGTCAGGCTCATTTGCCTATGAACATGAAAGTCCCTTCCTATTTATCTCCTCATTTGAACTACATAAATAGCTCACAGCAAAACCTCCTCATCTTTCCAACACTATTCCAACAAATAGCAGCCTTTGAAAAAAAAAGAAAAATTAGCGGCGGGTAATTATTTTTTGCGGCAGATACCGAAAATGATAATTTCTTAAACAATTACTTTGAAATATTAACAATTGTTCTCTAAATTCCAATTTAATCCCTGATATGAATTATAGTTTGTCAGATCTGTGCTTCTGAAACATTTGTTCCTCCAAGAGAACAACAAAAAAAATTCCGGGGTAACCTTTCGCCTCCGCGCCCCCCGAGCGCAGCCAAAAGCCTTCGCTCTTGTTTTATCAACACAAATAATTAAAACACAGGAGAGTGTTCGGGATTTGTACAGTTGTTTTTGGCATCTTATTCATATTTATTTGATCTGTAAGATATCATTTTAATTAAAAGCTCGCTTCTCTCTCTTCCTCCCCGCTCTGCCCAGAGAATAAATTATTTATAACGGCCTCGCCGCCGGCACGGAGACACCGCTCGGAATGTGGGATGCTGGTGGTGGGATCCCACTGGGAAAGGACCTGGAGGGCCATGGGCAGGCCCTGACTGCCTCAACTGCCCGTGGGAAGGGCAAAACCCCCGGGGTAATGTCTGGGTCCATCATTAGGGTCCTAACCCTGATCCATCAGAACCCAGGGACTCGGGGAAACCCCTCGGCAGCATTTTCCCCTTGAAATAAAGAGGTGTTTAACCCTACCCCTGCCTCAGCTGTCCTTGGGAAGGCTAAAATCCCTGGGATAATGGTATCAGAACTCAGGGAAACCCCTCGGCAGCTTTTTCCCCTCGAAATAAAAAGGTGTTTTCTTCCACATGAGGGTTAAACCTGATTAAAAACCTCTCTCTGCTGGGGTTTGGGGCAGCAGTTGGGATTATCCACACAGGCTCCCGTCAGCAGGAACTGCCTGGGAGGATCAATGGGATGCTCACAGGACCCCAGTCAGCAGCTGGGAAGTCTCTTGCTGAAGCACAGTTACTACAAAGACCTTTTCATCTCATTTTTCTCTTCTCTGCCTTTGCTCCCCATCACACAACCTTTCCTCACTCCTCTTCTCTTCTCTGGGCTTCAGATGCCAACTCAGAGCACTGGGTTAAAAATAAAAAAAAAATGGATTTTTTTTTTTTTAATTATTCCCTTTAAAGTCTGAGGGCTAAATCTAGAGGAGACTTCCCACTGAATACAACCCTTATCAAAGCCATCCTGAAGCCTCTGCAGTTCAGCTGGAGCTTTCCCAGGCCTGGCTGGCTGGCATTTGCACTGGGAAAAGAGCTGCTGTCAGAATCACAGAGTCCCAGAGTGGTTTGGGTTGGAAGGGACCATAAAGCTCACCCCATTCCACCCCCTGCCATGGGCAGCGACACCTCCCACTAGCCCAGGTTGCTCCAAGCCCCGTCCAACCTGGCCTTGGACACTTCCAGGGATCCAGGGGCAGCCACAGCTTCTCTGGGCAACCTGTGCCAGGGCCTCATCATGCTCTGAGTAAAGAATTCCTTCCTAATATCCCTCCTAACCCTGCCCTCTGGCAGTGGGAAGCCATTTCCCCTTGTCCTGGCCTTGTCAATAGTTTCTCTCCATCTTCCTTGTAGCCCCTTCAGCCACTGCAAGGCCACAATCAGGTCACCCCAAAGCTTCTCCTCTCCAGGCTGAACAATCCCAGCTCTCCAGCCTTTCCTCCCAGCAGAGCTGCTCCATCCTCTGACCACCTTGGGGCCTCCTCTGGACTCTCTCCAGCAGCTCCATGTCCTCCCTGTGCTGTTCCCCAGGGCTGGAGCAGCTCTGCAGGGGGATCTCCCCTGAGGGGCAGAGGGGCACAATCCCCCCCTGCCCTGCTGCCCACGCTGGGGGATCAGCCCAGGGCACGGGGGATTCTGGGCCGGGCCATGTCCAGCCTCTCCCCCACCAGCCCCCCAGGCCCTTCTCCCAGGGCTGCTCCATCTGCTCATCCCCAGCCTGGAGTGATCCCGGGGCTGCCCCGACCCAGGTGCAGCACCAGCCCTTGGCCTTGTTAAACCTCAGGAGATTCCCAAGGGCCACTTCTGGAGCCTGTGCAGGTCCCTCTGGATCCCAGCATTCCAAGGCAATGGGGTGCCCCAGTTTGCAGACCTGAGCCTTCAGCACATCCCGAGGGCCACAGATCTCAGCATTACTGGGAAACATTGCCCTGGTCCTAATTAGGCTTCTCTGGGAGTTCTGATGGGCTTTAAATGCAGCTCCCAGTTGTTGTTTTTAAGTCAAATTATCCTCTTTTAATACCCATATTGATCAGAAACTGCAGGTCAGCATTTGGGCTGAGCCCCCATCCCTTCCTTCTCCAAGGCTGCTCTGACAACTCCGTGGCCACAT
Source organism: Pipra filicauda (assembly GCF_003945595.2). Lineage (NCBI taxonomy): Eukaryota > Metazoa > Chordata > Aves > Passeriformes > Pipridae > Pipra > Pipra filicauda. Next base: position 2,792,965 of record NW_024105098.1, on the reverse strand, counting down.
CATTCCCTGATCTCCATTCACAGAGACTCTGATTCCATAAATGAGGCAAAAATTCCTGCCCAGCATAGGTCACCTAATTAAATCCTGGCACCTCGAATTCTTTCTGAGCTTTCCCAGCCATGCAAACAGAGCACTGGAAGCATTTTCATAAGTATTTATGAGGAACCACGAGAAGATCAACCCGAGCCGACAGTTGAAAGCAAGGGGTGGTTTGAGCTAAAATTAACCACCCTGCCTGTTGGGCAGAGGGCTTTGTGCCAGCAGAACAGCTGCCCTGGCCCTTTTGGGAGCTTTTTGGGGTTTACTTTTTCACACGAGGAGCTGGAGCTTGGATGCCACTGGTTTAATGCGAGGGAAGAGGCTGGTGAGCAGCTACAGGATCAGCTGGACCTGGACATGGTGATGGAGCTTACAGGGACCCTGGGGGGAGGATCAGGGCCATGGGGCACCTGGTGGGGGTTTGGGGAGATTTTATTCCCCCTCAAAGGCAGCATCAGTCAGGGCAGAGCTGGCCCTTGGGTCACTGCCAAGCTCTGGGGTGTTCCCTTGCAGCTCCAGGATCAGGGGTGCAGTGTCTTCTCCCAGAGTCCACGTGCTCCCAGTGCAGAACAGAATGGGAGGACAGGGGAAAAAAAAAAACCAAAACATTAAAAAAGTCCCCTCAGGTTTAAATTAATGGGGCTCTGCAAGGCAAAATTCCAACCCTGAGCAATGAGAACCTCCAGGGGTGACCGGACCCTTTAGAACTGCCCACTGGATCAAAGCCCACTGGAATAGAGGAAAAAAAAATCAAATTAAATCCTTCTCATATTGTCTCTGAAGTAATTCCTTTAGGAGGTGCACGGGCAGGATTAGGGTGAGGAGCAGGGCAGTCACACAGAAGATGCCTCTGCTCCCCACACGGTCTGGGGATACCTGTTCAGCCTGGAGAAGAGAAGGTTGTGTGGAGACCTCACAGCAGCTTCCAGGATCTAAAGGGGCTACAGGGAAGCTGGAGAGGCACTGTTCATCAGGAACTGAAGTGACAGGACAAGGAGTAAAAGGTTCAAACTGAAAGAGGGGAGATTTAGGTTAAATATATGGAAGGAATTCCTGGCTGGGAGTGTGGGGAGGCCCTGGCACAGGTTGCCCAGAGAAGCTGTGGCTGCCCCTGGATCCCTGGAATTGTCCAAGGCCAGGTTGGACGGGGCTTGGAGCAACCTGGGCTAGTGGAAGGTGTCCCTGCCCATGGCAGGGGGTGGAATGGGATGAGCTTTAAGGTCCCTTCCAACCCAAACCATTCCATAATATTCTATAATATATAGATACAGCCCAGGCTGAGAACCCCCCTGTAAGGCACTGTGGGCATTCCCTTCCCCCCTCACAGCTCTCCCATGGGAAGCAACATCCCATCCTGGACCAGGCTCAGCCACACCACCTCTCCCACATGTGAGCACAATCCTGAGCTCTCTGTGGAGGAAAAGGTAACACCCCCTCAGAGCAGCCCCCCTCCCCAGAGTGGGTGTTCCATCACACACCAAGCCCCAGAGGGGTATTTCTCCTTGGAGAACTTTTTCCAGCTCAGTTTGCATTTATTCTGATTATTTTCCTTGTTTCTTCTGTTCACCCAACTCCCCTTTCCCCCTTTCTCACCAGCCCCAGCCTCCAGATCTCTCCAAATTTCCTCAAGGAAAGAACCCGCTTTCAAGCAGGTCTAAAACAAACAAGGTCACTGGAAAAGATAAAAAATAATGAGTTCCTTTCCACAGGACTCCTCGCTCGTCTCTCCCTCCCCCTCTCCCCCCTTTCATCTCCCTCCAGAAAAAAGAAAAATAAATCTTGACTGATCCCCTCGGAGCTCTGCCTCCGGATCCGCCCGCCATGCTCGGTGTGGCCGCGCCGCAAACGGCACAGCGGCCTCAGAATCCATGAAAATCAATTTATTGCCCGTTCCCCCAGAGCTCCCTGTTCCCCCCACCCCGGGAGCATCACATCCCACCCCCCCGGGCAGGCTCAGAACGCTCAGTGCCCTCCCATGTGCTGTTTTCTCCCCGTCTATTTTATTTTTTCGAAGCCTGGGGGATTTGGAGATTGATGAAAAGTCTCCGAGCTGGGTTTTAAATAGTTGATTAAAGAGCAGGCAGCGGAGCAGGAGAAAGTAGGAGGGAGCTCTTGGGGCATGAAGATGCTTTTGGCCAACCTGTGCTTGGTGGTTCCAGCAAGATCAGCCCCCCCAACCCCCAGGGCTTGGTCACATCCCTTCTCTGGGCTCTTTAAAATCCCACAAAAAATTCACAAACCCCATTTTTTTTTTTGTCATCAGAAAACAAATTTGTTCCTCCATCCGTGAGAGAAGAATAAAAAAGTTTTCAAAGTTGAACTTTTTCCCTCTGCCACTTTTTAAAAAGGAATATTATTCCAGCTAATGTTCTGAAATGACATTTCGGGCTGCAATTGAATAAAACATTTCATGTGATCTAAAATTAATCGGGGTGGGAAGGAGAAGGGTTTATTTTGGGAGGAGGAAAAAAAAATCAAAGGGTCTGTACTTTGCATTGATCCAAACCAGTTCTTATTTGCATTTTTTGGTGGAGGATTGGGCAGTGAGCTGAGAAGTTTTTCATTTGCCCAGCTCTAATTGGAAGCCCTGAACCGGTGAGTTCTTTCCATTTGCAAATGCAGAGCGTGAGGAATCCCAATGGGAAGAGTTTGGCCCTGCTCCTGCATCCACTGGATTGGCTGGATTGCTGATTTTAGGCCTGGGATGACATGTGGGGTGGGGAGGAAGGCAGCAAAGCAAAGAAAATCCATTATGTCATCTTACCCTCTTCAAGGTGATGGAGGGGCTCCTCCTCCTCATCAGATTTGCTGAATCAAATCCAAATATCCACTTTAATCACTAATGCCACATCATGTTTTACCTAAATCCTGTGTTAGTGTCAGCAATGGAGTTTGGAAGCAGCTCTGGAATGGCTGATCCAGCCCAACTCTGTGGTCTTGGGGATATCTCCAGGTGTGTTGAACCCCCAGAAAGAAGAGGTGGTTGGACATTCCCAGCTCTGAATTAACACTGTCAGTGCTGGTCTCTTGAAATATATTTTAAATAAAATCATGGAATCCCAGAATGGTTTGGGTTGGAAGGAACCATAAAAATCATCTCATTCCACCCCCTGCCATGGGCAGGGACACCTTCCATTCGCTCAGGTTGCTCCAAGCCCTGTCCAACCTGGCCTTGGACACTTCCAGGGATCCAGGGGCAGCCACAGCTTCTCTGAGCAACCTGTGCCAGGGCCTCCCCACCCTCCCAGCCAGGAATTCCTTCCTTCTATCCAATCTAAATAGGATAAAAAAGAAGTCCCTGTTTGCAGCCGCGCTGGTTTGGTCACTGTTGTGCCAACGCTGCCAGGCTGGGGAGCTGTCCAGCAAAACCAGGCTCAGGGACACCAGCAACTGGCCCCAGCTTGGGTGCACCAGCCAACCTGAGACAGTCTTGGGCTCAGCTGTGGTGGTTGGCCATGTCCAAAGGAGAGTCCCTGCCCTGCAGAAGCAGTGGTGTCACATCTCCTGTTGGACACCAAGACACCACTGCCCCAAGCTCATCCAAGCCAGCCCAGAATGCAAAGATCCTCCTCTTCCTCCCTGATGCCCCCAATGCCCACCTGGATATGGGCTCTGCAGCAGCACCTGCCCTGGGGGTGGGGAAGGCAGGTTGTCACCTTGTCACCTGTTCCCCCAAGGGGGGGACTGGCAGGGGGGGAGGGCTGGGTAACCACCCTGGAGGGCAGAGAACGGGAAACCCGAAAAGCTTTCCATGAAAATTGCTCTAAGAGCACTGCAGAGAGGGGGGAGGAGAGGAGAGGGGGGGGCAGAGAGCAGCTCCACAGCTGTTGTCTTTCATGTCCTTTAAAGCTCTCGTTATGTCAGGGTTTTAATTAAAATGTTTCTTAAGAGGCTGCTGGGATTTCCTGCTCCTCGTCCTTGATGGAGCTCAGGAGTGTCGGGAGCATCCCAAGGCTGGGGGAGGGATGGGGAGGCAGAGCCACAATGCTGAGCCCCCCAGCCACGTGTGGAAGGCACAGAATCCCCCCTGCCCCAGCCTCCCACGCACAGGAGAAGGAGGGATGCAGGAAGAAAACCTGGATCAAGCTGATCAAGCCCCTTACACGGAGCAGAAATAGCTCTGGATCCCCGTGTTCGTGCCTTGCTTGGGCTCAGTTTTACTGGTTGTTGCTCTCTACCAGCCCCTGGCTTAAGGTTGTGCTGGTGGGTGAGCAGCCTGTCCACACGTGGAAATGTAGACCTGTGTAAAACTCCTCCTTTCTCCTGGTAAAATGTGCCCTGAAAGCCTTGCCTACGAAGAAAGGCTGGGCTTTAATCCCAGCCGGCCGGAATTTCCTGCACATTTGTAAAAGAAATGATCTTTCTGGGCTTAGCCAGAGCAGTTATTAATGTTTTCACAGCAGAAGAGACATGCACTGCAATTTCAGGACCTGCTGGTGATGAATAATGAGCACCTAAAAAAAAAAAAAAGATAAAAAAATCAGCGTTTGTTTCTAGGGCATGGGGAACGGGAAGGCAGAGTCACACCCAACACTTAAAAGCACTGTTTGACCCCCCCAAAAAGCTGCTCAGCGAGGAGGAAACCTTCTCCCAGTCCCCCTGGCTGTGAGACTGGCTGGAGTGAGGGGCTGTGCTGGTGCTAATGGGTGAATGATGGCACTGAGATGAGCAGGGCTCTGCTCCAGCCGGGGCTTTGCACAACATCACGGTTCATTATAGAGGAACGCAGACACCCGGGCAGGATCCTAACCTAATGAAAGTCTTATTTGCCAGAGTAACAGTTCATTACTGGACTTGCTGTGCAGTCTAAACCCCTAAGGTGGAGGAAAAAAAAAACCTCCTGTGGGCTGCCGGATGCGCAGTGAAATCCTGGCAGGCTCGGACATTTGCAATTCTGCTGCCTCTCGCTTTGCAGGAGGGAAGATGCTGCTTGCTCGGAATTGAAGGGGGGTTTTAGGACTCTGGGGGGGGGTTTAGGATATGTGTGTGGTGAAACACAGGCATCAGTGCCCAGCCTGGTGCTCACTGTGGTGTCACAGACAGGTGGGAGCTTGGAAGCTGAATTGAAACACATTTACAAATGGGACAAGATGAGCTGGGAGAGCTGCTGAGCCCCAGGTTCCTGAGCCCTCTACACCTTTGTCTCCCTGCAGGGATCTCAGCTTAGCAGGCTGTCCTGGAGACAATGCCTGGGAGCAGGATGAGGGCAAGGATTAGAATTTCAGAACCCTACCGTGGTTTGGCTTGGAAGAGAACTTAAAGACCATGTTGTTCCACCCCCCTGCCATGGGCAGGGACATCTTCCTCTAGCCCAGCTTGCTCCTACCTGGCCTTGGACACTTCCAAGAATGGAGCAGCCACAGCTTCTCTGGGCAACCTGTGCCAGGGCCTCCCCACCCTCACAGCCAGCAATTTCTTCTCAGTATTTAATCTAAACCTCCTCTCTTTCAGCTCAAAGCCACTCCCCCTTGTCCTACCGAGGGGCTCTGCCCTGTCACTGAGGAGACTTTCCAAATCAGAATGTGAGAGAAAGGGGAGGATGAGCTTTCCCTCCCCCCATCCTGCAGAGTCACATCCCTCCTGCTCCCCAGGACAACCATCACGGACTGCAGGCCAGGGACAACCTGCCAGGAGCCTGCAGAGGCACGGCTGCTAAAACAGAGCTGCTCAGCCTGGCTTCCAGCAGGAAAAGAAGGAAAAATGTTGTCATCTGTGCCTTTTCCTCCCCTCATCTGTTCATAAATAGAAGGGAAAAATAGCAAGACAGCCAAGTGAGAGCCTGTCTTCAGAAGCACACACTGGGATCCCAACCTGGAAGGAGATGCACTCCCAGTGAAGTGCTGCTTTCACCCCAGCCTGGCTGAGCACGAGCAGTGTGGTGGGAGCAGAACGTGAGTCCAGCCCAAAACTGTGGCTGCTTCCTCATCCAGGCCACCTCCAGGCTCTGCAAGCTGCTGTTAACCCAGGTGCTCCAACAGCAGATGTAAAACATGTTCACTGTAAAACATGTTCACAATCTCCTCTGAATAAAGAGAAGGGGAAAAAAAGACGGGCAGTTGTGGAAAGCACCAGTCACTGCTCAGGCAGACGGACACAGAAAGACTTCCCTGGTTCCTATTCCAGCAGAATCTGCCCTCCATGGTTTTCATGTGGCTCAGGAATCTGTTTCCCTGCATTGTCTGAGGACATAGGAGACAAAGTCCCAGTGGTTTTTGGTGAGAGCAGAGCTATCCCACAGGAGATATAAGGAAGGCTCCTCACTCCCCCAGGTCTGCAATGCAGACCAGAGCAATTCCAAAGGTCTGGACCTTGACTCTGAAGCCAAGAGGGCCATCAAAATGCAATCCTGCTGTCAGGCAGAGAGCAGCAGGTACACACTGCTCCTTCACTCCACTTTACAACCACCTCCCGTCCTCTTCCAAAGCATCAGCTACTCCTGACAGCCAGGGCTGTTTAACAAATGAGGGCTCACTGTCGGAAATTTTGTGAAATTACAGTTATCTGTGCTTTTTCCAGGAAGGAAGAGGGCTTGTCTCTGCCAACAGCACCGACTGCAAGTCACGAATTTAGTCTAAAAGGTGTCTGTGCTCTCGATTGTCAACAGGATGAAAAAACCTCCCAAGAACTCCTAAACCCATCCCTCACAGACACCCCTCTGGGACAGGACAAATGGCCTTCTACAAGGAGGAACTTGCTTGTACCTGGAGTACAGAGAGAGCTCAAATGAGCACACAGCTGATTCTGCCAGGATTAGTGAGGGGAGAGGAATCCCAGCCCATATGGTCAAACACATCACTTCTTCCTCCTTGACATCCTTCACAATTATTGGTAGCACCTCCTCCAGCTTCCTAATGCAGAGCGTTATTGAAGGTGTCCATCACTGCAACAGGGAGCTGGGCTGGAAATAACAGCAAGGAAGGAGAGTTCCTGGTGAGCCAGTGGAACCTCCAGGCCCTCCGAGCCCTTCCCCAGGGGCATTTTGTCTCTTTTCTACCCTTCTCCCCAAAATCAGTCTCTAGGCTGAGCCCAAGGGAAGTGCAGTGATCCTTCTGCACAGTCAGAGGTGACAAAACACCCATGAACACACATTTACTGATATTGCCATTAAACCAGCCCATCTTTCCTAGTCCTATCCAGCTATAACTGGGATCCTTCTCAATCAGGGATGTCAACACCAGCTCCCAGAAGAGCTCAAAGGAGCCAGGAAACAAAAATTAAATCACTCCTGGCTTTCAGTGAACAGGCTGAGCGTGATGTGGTGATGGAGGAGGGAAACAGGGATCAACAAACCACGGGAAACAGAGCCCTGGGCCCCTCACTGAAGGTGCCTGGCTGGTGGGACCTCACACATCCACCAGCTGGACATGCCCTGAGGGGGGCAAAGTCCTGCTAGAGCCAAGGAGCCATCCCCATGCAGGGGTATTTCCGGGAGCAGACCCAAGTGCCAATGTCCACACGAGGTCCAGAGGGGAACAGAACACTCAGGATCCAGGAAAGGAGGTACCTGCTGGAGCTGTGACCTCCTCAGTGCTGTCTCCAGGCAGATGGAAGAGCTGCTCCACACACAGAGCTCAGGATGGTGCCTGGTGGTTTCTGCATGTCCCAAAGTCAAATCACAGCACGTAAAAATAAACCCTCAATGTTCTCATCTCCACCTCCACCGCAGGCTTGAGGGGTGAGTGCAAGTGAGGCACTTCTGCCTCAGTTTCCCCTTATGTAAAACGAGATTAACTGCATCAGACCACCTTCAGAAACCACACAGGGTTCTTTGAAGAAAAGGGAACCTAAAACTGGTTGGTCTATTTATAATATTTGCAGGTAATGGCATGCTAATACGATTCATTAACACTCAGACACTGCTCATTAGTGTCTTTTCACTCTTCCTTCGCGAGGCCCATATTTCTATTTTACACATAATCTGTGTTATTAAGCAGTTTCTTAATGGAAAAAAAAGTTTTCTCTTCCATGCATGTTTTTTTTTTAAGTCCCCTCGATTTTAATTAGGCCCCAGAAGGTTCAAGGAAGTTTGGGGATGTATCCAAACTTCAGAAAACTCACTTGGAACTCCACCTCCACAGCATTTCAGTTTTCCTGATCATCGCTACGTGTTCCATGTTCTTCCTCCTCATCATGCCAGACTATATAATTATTCTGGTTTCCAAGATCACAGCTACCCTGGGGAAGAAAAGGGCTTTTGTAATATCTCATATGTTCCAGCAGGCAAAATCCTGGCACCAGCCCCTGCAAGGGGCTCTGCCCACCCTTGGAAAAGGAGAACATCCATTTTCCACCCCTTGGAAAAAGAGAGCAACTGAGCAGGACTTGTAAAGTCCTTCCCGGCTGATTTTCCACACTGAAACAAGAAACCTCCTGGGAGATGGATTCTCCTCCTGGACTCAGCTCTCCTTGCCATGGGATGCTGAGGCTGAACCCCAGGACTGCAGAAGCAGTTGAGGTTCACTTAAACCAGGCTTGATTCAGCACTGGAAAAAGGAAATGAAAGCCTTCTATTTACAGCATCTTGATTGGTATTCCATGTCACCTCAAAGCCATCAGTTGAAAACTCAGCATCCTCACAGAAACACACATTAATTTAGGTTGGAAAAGGCCCCTGAGATCATCAAGTCCAACCATCTTCCAGCACTGCCAAGGCCACCCCTAACCCACATCCCCAAGAGCCACATCCACAGGGCTTCCAAACCCCTCTAGGGGTGGGGACTCCACCCCTGCCCTGGGCAGCTGTGCCAATGCCTGACCATCCTTTCCAGGAAGAAATTTTCCGCAATATCCAACCTAAACCTCCCCTGGTGCAACCTGAGGCCGTTTCCCACCATCACCCGAGCCTGGATCACATCCCAGATCCCAGCTCAGACTTGGTGTGGCTGCACCACCGCTGGGACACTTCTCTGCTCGCTGGAGAAAACATCCCAAATGTGAGCAGTGGTGACCCTGCAAGGCCCCACATGTGTCCCTGGATCTTCACCACTGTTCCCAGTGCTTGTCCTTCCCAGGACAAACACCCTCGAGCTCTCTCAGATGCTACAGAGGTGCCACAACAGGGGCAACACACCCTTGGAAGCCCTCCCAGTCCCTGGGATCTGTGCTGGGGCCTCTCAGCCTCTTTTCCAGCTCCCAGGCTTTCCTCAAGCCAGCAGGATTTGCATTTCCCTGCTCCCCTCCCTGCTGTTAAACCTCCCCTCCCTGCCAGGTAGAGCATTTTGGAGCTGCCATTGCTCCTCATCAGCATAAACCAGTTACTTACATATTGTCCTACTTTAGGCAGCAATTGCAATTTCAACTGTAGCTTTAAACAAATGGGAAAATGTTCTAAAACATGGGCCGTTATTGAATTAAATATTAACATAAATACAGAGCTGAATGAAGCGCCGGATTATTAATTTTAATATTTAATCCAACGAGAAGCCTTATGGCTGTTTTTGGGTGGTTTATTTTCTTTAATCTAATTTCCCGTCAGCACTAAAATTAAGCTTTCTTAATGAAGGAAGGTGATCAGCAAAGTGTCCTCTCGTGGTGCAGAATACCAGAGGCTGGTGACTGTGAGCAGTGAGATAATAAAAAGAGGAAGCAGGAGCAGCAATGATCCCCCTGTGTCGGCATGGCCAGGAATAAAAAGCATATAATTAATATGATGTGCAGCTCAGACGGATACGAGCCAGAGGAGATTAAAGAAAGCAGGTGACCCTTAAGTGTTTATCATTCAGAGAGAAAACAGCACAGATGGTCAGCTTGGAGGAGAGGACTTTTAAACAGAGAGTTCCAAGGCCATCCCTTGAGCTGGGTCTGGGCCCTGCAGCCCTGGGCTGTCCCCATGTCAGCACTGCAGGGGCTGTACCAAAGGCTTCAGGATGAGCAGGGACGTCAGGGAAGCTGCTGCAGAGCCAACCTTTGGGATGATGGTCCTCCTTCCAGCTCCATCTGGGTCCAGCAGCCTTTGAGGGATGTGTCCTGTGGGCTCTTGGGAGGGGCAGAGGAGGGGCAGGGACTGAGCTCTGCTTTGGGGAGACCAGGGACAGCACCCAGGGAATGGCTGGAGCAATCCACGGGGTAGAGGAGCAAAGAGGAGTTATGGTTCCCATGAAGGAGAGTTGAAAGGAGCAGGTGACAGAGAAAACACCTATCAAAATCAAAGAGAGGGGGATTAAAAGGTGAATAACTTGTAGGACTGGGGAGTCCATCCAGAGCACTCTCTCTACAAGGTTTGGCCAAAAGAGAAATATTTTTCCTTCTTTTTGCAGCTATTGTTCAAATTTACCTTTCCTCGCCAGGGTGAACACGAGCCATCCTCTGGGGCACAGGGGGTGACTCTGGGGGATGTTCCTGTGCAGGGCTGAGGGTTGGACTGGATGGTCCTGGTGGGTCCTTCCAGCTCAGCACATTCTGTGGTTCTGTGGCACTGGGGGTGCTGGCAGGGGAAGGGGAGCACAGAATTCCTGGCTCTGAGTTGGCCCCAGGCCTGATGTTTCTGGGCCATCCCCCTGGGACAAGGTGGCACAGGCTTCACATCTGGATGTTACTAGTGACATTTGAAACTGGAGGAAGACAGAAAAAAAAACAAAAAAAACAAGCCAGGCAGGAAAAAGCTTTGGAAAAAGCATTTTTCCAACAGCTGCAGCTCGAGTAAACCAGTCTAGCACTTTATTTACACCAGCTGGGCATCTGGTCCAGAAGCCTGGGAGGAGTTTCCTTTCCTCAAGTGGAGCATCCTTTCTTTGGTTTTTATTTCCATCCAGAATTTAGACATGATCTGTTCTCTACCCTGAAAACAAAATAACTTGGAGGCAGTTGGATTTCCACAGGATGCATTTTGGTGGGCAGAAAAAGCCCCCTTTTCTGATTTGTGATGTCTCTTGGCCTTCCTTTGGCTTCTTGGACAACTGATGCTTCTCAGTAACTGTGAGATGATGAAGGAGGTGAAGTTCTGCTCTGTGACATGAGCTGGGCATGCAGGGAGAGGGAGAGGGGGGAGAGGAGGATGAGTGGAGGGAGTGGGGAGTGGAGGAGACAGAACAAGAGAGCCCAGGAGGCGATGGATGGCCAGGCTTCATTGGGATTCAGAGGTGTCCACGTGGAGGAGCAGTCAGGGCTGACCACTGATCCTGAATAGCAACAAGCTTCCCTGGACAGCTCTCTGCAATTATTTTCAGGCAGCTCCATCCATCTGGAACCAGGTTGGGAACGGCAGTGCCTGGGTGGTTCCTCAGAAACCCGAAGCACAAACACTTGTCCAGAGAACCCAAACCCTGCCCGTTATTTCCCCCATCTCTGAACGTGCCCTGCAACAGCAACTTCCCAAAAAACATCAGGGACCTAGCATCCCACAGAGCCACAGCTGTTGGCATCAGGGAGAGGGAGAAGCCATGCCAAGGGCTGCTGGGCAGGTTGGATCAGCGGGTCTAAGGTGGCACAACCCCATCAGAATCATAGAATCCTCATGGATGATCGTTTGGGTTGGAAGGGACCTTAAAGCCCATCTCATTCCATCCCCTGCCATGGGCAGGGACACCTCCCACTAGCCCAGGTTGCTCCAACCTGGCCTTGGACACTTCCAGGGATCCAGGGGCAGCCACAACTTCTCTGGGCAACCTGTGCCAGGGCCTCCCCACCCTCCCAGGGAAGAATTCCTTCCCAATATCCCATCTAACCCTGCCCTCTGGCAGTGGGAAGCCATTCCCCTTGTCCTGTCGCTCCAGCCCTTGTCCAAAGCCCCTCTCTGGCTTTCCCAAAGCTCTGCACATCTCTCTTACCTCCCAGAAAGGCAGTGAGGAGCCTGGCACAGGTATTTTTCCTCCCCAGGCTGATGCCAAGCAGAGCTGTGAACGGGAGAGGAAAGGCAGCCCATCCATGCCAGCACATCCTTACGTTTCATTGTTTAAGCTCTTAAGCTGCTGTTTGAATTTGAGCTGTAAAACATTGAACTAATTTAAAAAAAAAAAAAAAAGCAAGCAGAAAGCAAAAAAAAAACCTCCTTCAGTCTTCCTTAATCCAGAGAGCAGGGCTGGAGGAATGTCTTTGCTGCAGGGAGGCAGCTTTCTTTAACAACTCCTGCTATTTGCCAGGTAATGTGGGAAGGAGACCTGTCCCTTTCCCACAGCAGGAAATCCAAAGCTGGGTTCTGCCTGGTCCCACGAGTTTTGTGCCTGGTGCCAGTGCTGCAAGAGGTAAAAAAGGCAGGAAGAAACATTTCTGTGCTGCTGCTTCTTGCTGGAGAGGGGCCTGCAGTGCAATCCCTGGATGACACCCCAGACTTCAGGTATTACCTGTCACACAGAGCCAGCAAAACACTCTGACCTCCAGCACGTGCCCGTTGGGGGGCTGGAGATGAAAGGCAGCCAGCACAAAGATAGCAAAGCCTGTCTTGGAAACAGTGACATGGTGATTATTGCTGCTGCTGCTAAACACACATAATGATGGCCCAGGAGAGCTCCATGGCCATGGGGGATCGATTGATAACCAGCCCCTCCTGGGCCAACAGGAAACAACAGAGACAAATGTCCTGAAATTCCAAAGCAAGTCACTGAGGAGGGTGTTCATACCTTGGTCAGGAACTGGCCATTACTGGTGATGTCTCCTGGGCAGGAAAATAACACAGTTATGGGGCTCCTCTTGCTGTTCTTGTTGATAAGGGCTCAGCTTTTTGTTTCACAGAATCACAGATTGTTTGGGTTGGAAGGGACCTTAAAGCTCATCCCATTCCACCCCCTGCCATGGGCAGGGACACCTTCCACTAGCCCACGTTGCTCCAAGCCCCGTCCAACCTGGCCTTGGACACTTCCAGGGATCCAGGGGCAGCCACAGCTTCTCTGGGCAACCTGTGCCAGGGCCTCACCACCCTCCCAGCCAAGAATTCCTTCCCAATATCCCACCTAACCCTGCCCTCTGGCAGTGGGAAGCCATTCCCCCTTGTCCTGGCCTTGTCAATAGTTTCTCTCCATCTTCCTTGTAGCCCCTTCAGCCACTGCAAGGCCACAATCAGGTCACCCCAAAGCTTCTCCTCTCCAGGCTGAACAATCCCAACTCTCCAGCCTTTCCTCCCAGCAGAGCTGCTCCAGCCCTCTGACCACCTTGGGGCCTCCTCTGGACTCTCTCCAGCAGCTCCATGTCCTCCCTGTGCTGTTCCCCAGGGCTGGAGCAGCTCTGCAGGGGGGTCTCCCCTGAGGGGCAGAGAGGCACAATCCCCCCCTGCCCTGCTGCCCACGCTGGGGGATCAGCCCAGGGCATGGGGGGTTCTGGGCCGGGCCATGTCCAGCCTCTCCCCCACCAGCCCCCCGGGCCCTTCTCCCAGGGCTGCTCCATCTGCTCATCCCCAGCCTGGAGTGATCCCGGGGCTGCCCCGACCCAGGTGCAGCACCAGCCCTTGGCCTTGTTAAACCTCAGCAGATTCCCAAGGGCCACTTCTGGAGCCTGTCCAGGTCCCTCTGGATGGCCCCGTCCCCCAGGTGTGTCCCTGCACCCTCAGCTCGGGGTCAGCTCGTGGTGCAAATCCATTGAGGGTGCCCCCAACCCTCTGTCTGTGTCATTAATGCAGATATTTAATTACCCCCAGTCCCAACCCAGACCCCTGTGGGGCACAACGAGCCCTGGGCTGAGGATGAGCTGGGAGCAGCTCCTGCCCACACTGCCCAGCCTGGCCCCAGCACCCCCTGTGCTTCTGTGCTCTCCTGGCACAGACAGGTGTGAAAAATCTGGCAATCACAGGTGGGAAATGGGCTGTGGGAAAGGCTGTCACTGCTTGGAGGACAACGGGAGGAATGACAGGCAGCAGTGCAGCTGCTGAGAGCTGGAGCAAGCTTGGGAAGGCAAAGGGGTTGGGTGGTTAGATCATGGTGCTGATAAAGCCAAAGTCCTGGGTTCAGTCCCCATATGGGCCATTCACTGAAGAGTTGGACTTGATGATCTTTGTGGGTCCCTTCCAACTCAGAATATTCTGTGAATATCTGTGGATCCACAGCAGACTGTGCTGAGCTCTGTGGAAAGGGCTCCAAAGAAAGGTGGGAGCATCTTCCCCAAAAAGCCAGGAAGAGCCAGGGCCATGCCTGGGAAGGAATAGAGCTGGGACAATGAAACCAGGGGACAATTGCAGCCAGGTTCTCCCAGCTGTGAGCTCCATGCAGGCACAGCCTTGCTGCTCCTGTGCTGGCAGAGCCACACAGGGCTGGGCTGAGTCCCAGCCAGCCCCCAAAGGTATTCAGTGCCTCCCCTTGTGCAGCACAGGCATTCCAGCAGGATGGAGTGGTGACTAACCATGCCTGGCACCCTGGCAGACCCCAGGAAACCTTGGGGAGCAGAGGGAACCTGCAAAACAACAGCATGCATGAGCTGCTGAGGGGCGGTCAGAGGTGCTTTTGGTTTCCAATGATGATTTATTTGCTTTACACCTGGTTACCAACACTAATAAAACACAATTTGCAGCAGTGTTTTTCACTCCCCCTTTTTTTTCCAGGCAGAAGAAAAAAAATTTCTCCACTTCAAGAGAGATTTCCCTATCCCTGTCATTGCAAAAAGCTCCTTAGGAAACCTTTTTCACAGAATCCCAGGATGGTTTGGGTCAGAAGGGACCTTGTTCCACCCCCTGCCACGGGCAGGGACACCTTCCACTAGCCCAGGTTGCTCCAAGCCCTGTCCAACCTGGCCTTGGACACTTCCAGGGATCCAGGGGCAGCCACAGCTTCTCTGGGCAACCTCTTCCCCACCCTCTGAGTAAAGAATATCACCCTTATATACATTTTATTTACATTTATACAAACCTTAAGGTGGAAAATTCCTGCTGGGTATATCTTCTCTTCTGATGGCCTCTCTGTTGTCCCTGCCTGTGGCTATTTCTTGTCCTGCTTCCAGCTTTTCCCTGTCTCATTTTGCAGGGACACACAGGAGTCCCAGCAGTGCAGCCCTGGGAAACTCAGACCTGGAAGGGATTGATTCCAGAAGCCATCTGTGCTTGGAAAACGGTGTGTGGGTGGGAGAGGGTTAAGCCCCACACAGGCAGCACTGGGCTGGCTGGGAAGTCTCTCCAGAGGGAGCAGATGCCCAAGCTGCAGGTTGGAAGGAAGGGCTGGGAGGAATCTGCAAAGCCAGGGAAGGACCCAGCCTGGCCCAGGGCACTGCCAAGGCTGAGCTGCCAGAGCACACATGGCACACACTCAGTGCCAAAGGTGCCTTCAGGCTCCTCATCCTCCTCCCAGCCCCTCCAGACAATGGATCCCAGGGGCTGCAGGGCAGGGGCAGAGCAGGCTTGGGGTGTGGGGGGATGAGGATCCAGGTGATCACAGCATCCCTGTGTTGCTCCAGAAGTGGGATCACAGCATCCATGGGCTGCTCCAGGAGCAGGATCACAGCATCCCTTGTGCTGCTCCAGGAGTAGGATCACAGCATCCCTGTGTTGCTCCATCAGTGGGATCACAGCATCCATGGGCTGCTCCAGGAGCAGGATCACAGCATCCCTCAGGCTGCTCCAGGAGTGGAATCACAGCATCCACGGGTTGCTGGAGGAATAGGATCACAGCATCCCTGTGTTGCTCCATCAGTGGGATCACAGAATCCCTTGTGCTGCTAAAGGAATGGGAAGCTCCCAAGATGACACATTAGGCACTTCTGAAGGTCTCCTGCCCCCCTTCCCTCTCCTCCAGCTGTGCCCCGGGATCACAGACGCTGGGATAATCTCTAACACAACACATCTCTCTCCAGACATCCACACCTTCCCAGGACAAACTTCCTCTGCTCTGGAAGGCTGGTACCAACCACCCCCTTCCCCACAGCTCATTTTCTCCCTCCTTCCAGGGATAGGCTTGGAAACCTGTGTGTGATGAGTGGCCTCCAGCTGCTGCCCAGCAAGCACAGGGCTGTGTTTCTCCTTTGCCTGGATCAGGGGGATGCCGAGATGGTTTTGCACGTGGTCCCAGAATCAGGAAGCTCCAGCCAAAGAGGTTTTCCTCTAAAATCCCCACGCTGTTCCAAGACACCCCCTTCTCCCCTTCTTTTTTCCACGGGCTGCTCCGAGGCTGCAGAGATGCCACAGACCACGAGAGGACACCCTCCTACCTCCGACTTCCCCGGCGCTGAACGGCTGGGTAAAAATATCCATAATAATATTACAAGGACCGACTGGAACACACACGTCGGAGAGAGCAGCGAGAGCGAAACAATATGTTTATCCTCCTGCTCTATCCAGCCATTTATTTATGCAGCAAGTAGCCCTTTAAATATCCAAATGGCAGATCAGGCTGGAATAGGCAGAGCAGGGATTAGGGCCCTGCCTTTGGGGATTTGTGAGTGTGAGAGGGTTCGTGTGTGCGTGTGTGCCTTGTGTGTGTGTGTGTGTGTGTGTGTTGGGCGACTTTAAAATGGAATAAACCACATTTAGCAGCTAGGTAGCTATGGAAACATCACCAAAATTGTTCTCCCACCTTTCTGCCGCACTGCTTTCCGCAGCCCTGCAAATACTGTCAAGGGAGGACTGAACATTGTTTCTTATAAATAATGGAATGTAAAGAGCTACGGAAAGAATCATTAAATCAGGATCTTGAAGTGGGGATAGTTCAGGGAAAAAATTGTCCAGTAGCTCTAATATTAGTTTCTGATGACTTGGCAGTGATAAGGGATTTCATTTTAATATTTTGTCTGGTTTTTTGCAGTTTATGGAGCGATGCAGGCTGAGCAAATACATGGATCCTGGTGTGTGCACCTGCGGGGAGGGAAGTGTGTGTGCTTGTGTGTGTGTGTATAAATATATCTGCACAAACACACTCCGAAACGGGCAAGCACAAACAGAAATGTATCCACAGCATTTCCATGGTTAAAAAGCAAAGGACTTCACCTGCTTCCCAGCTTTTCCCACACGCTGCAGCCACAACCGGAGGCAATTCCAGCTCTGCCCCAGCCGGGCTCCCCAGTTTCTCTGCTGACCTCTGGATTTGCTGGTAATCCTGCCCATGGCCCTCCTGGAGCACTGCCAATCTTGTTGAGGTATTTAGAGGCTGAGAAGGCTGGTTATATATCACAGCTGATTTTAAAGAGCCTTTAAAACTGGGAATTAAATCTCAGCCCACCGGACTCAGCCGGAAAACGCTCGCTTGTTTTCGCTGGGGTCAGGATTTAATCCCTGAGATGCACGGAGATTTTCCAGGGCTGAGGAGGCAGATTGAGTCCATTTAAGCCTTGTAGGGCTGCAGTTTGTCCCCAGGGTGACAGAATGATGTACAATGGCACATTCCTGCTACCTGGCTTGAAGGACCCTGAGCCAGAGGGGCTGGCAGGGAATGGCCAGGACAAGGACAGGGAACACTGGGGGCCTTGCTGTCTTACAGTGGCCACGGGAGTCTGGTCAGGTGTGCCCTGACGCCCCCAAATTGATCTACTTTTTGGGTGCAAACTGTCAAATGCAGAGCCCCAAGGCTGGGGTGTCTCTACAGCATCAGCCCTGGTTGAAACAAAGGTCCCTCCAGCCCCACCTCCACCTCCTCCAAGCCACCCACGACTTTCTGCCTCTCTTTTGCTCCTTCAGCCCTCTTAGATCAAGGTCTCCTGGTCATTTGAGGTCCTGCTGCCACCACAGGCAGCTGTGGTTTCCTCTCACACCTCACCTTGTGCCTGAGACATGGGCACCAGAGCCACTCCCAGCACCTGAGCCCTGTGGGGTGCTCTGGGGACTGACCATTCCCATCCCACCAGGCTCTGCTTCCCCCTCCGTTCCTTCCTCTGTAACTCCCTGGCCTCTGTCCCCAGCCTCTCCTGGCACTCTGGATTCAGAGATTGGGAGCAGATCCCTCTCCAGCCCAAAGTGCTGTTGCTTTGACAAACCAGAAGGATGGAAAAACAAAACCCTTTATTGTCTATTGTTAAACTTTACTGTCCAATGTTTTAATAAACAGCCGAGTTCTTCCTCCGCTCATTAAACCCGCAGTAAAGCAGGATGGAGGCCGGTTTATGAGATTCTATCTGCACCACCAACATACAAATGGGAGGGCTTGGCAGCTGCAAACAGCTACTCCCAGTTCCATGGCTTCCTGCCCACTCCAAGGGCTGGATCTGCTGCTGCTTTGGAAGCACAGCTCATTCCTGCTCCTGGGAGGGACCTCTCCAGGGCCCTCCTCAGTCAGTCCTCCACTGAACTCCATATCCACATAGTGCCAATATGTGGATATTCCTACTCATTCTGCTCCCAGGAATGAATAGGAATTCCTCCTGGAGAGGACCAATGGCACACAGCACCCCAGGATGGTTTCAGACAGGTGAGCTGAGCACTGCTGTTCACTCCTGATTCTCTGGCAACTCCTGGCAGCGTTTTAATGCCCACGTTGGGTGGGCAGGGGCACACTGGAAACTTTAAATTCCCCCCCCAGCTCCTGTTGTCCCCACAGCAATATAGGGGGTTCATGAGGAGCATCAATAATTCACTGCATGGGAACCAAACCAGCTCCAGAGAGAGCTTAAAAATAGTGAACCCCCCGGGTCTGGGGGGACAGGGATGGGACAGGTCTCACCCAGGTGGGTGCAGTCTGATGCTCCTCCTGCAGCAGCAGGTTCTGCCTCAGCTCTGCAGCACCAACCCTGGGACACTGCTTGGTGGACTCAAGTGCCTGGAGAAACTTAATCCCTCTGTTATCTCTGGGATGACTCATGTTTGCTGGAAAGCATTAGAACCCTTTAATCTTTGTTTTCCCAGGCCTTCAGCTGTTGGTCTTGTGGACTTGAACATGAGCAGTCATGGTGGTCCATCACATTCCCTCTGAGTAGCACCGACTTCTAAACACCTTCCAAAAAGCTTTCAGCCACTTTTGCTCTGAAAGAAATAATGATCATCCAGCCCCCCCCCCCCAAAGTAATTTTAATAGCTCACAGTTGTTACACCAGCTTTGATTATCAGCAGTGAGGGTCTCTCTCCTCTGCTGGCAATACATCCCAGGTTTCCTTCTCACCACCATTTGGGGGCTGTTCCAACCCTTTGTCCAGTCATAAAATTATTAGCACATTATCCCTGGGCAATGACTTGTAATTGTCTATTTTTATTACTCAATAAACAGTTTGAAAACCAACCCCCAGAGTGAGAATAGAAACCAGCTTACTACTTACACATCTAGAACCAATGCTGCAAGGAGAGAGGGTGAAGGAACACTGAAAGGTACCAAAAAAAGCCAGAAAGGTGAGGATTTTGTAATTTATTTTTTTTTTAATAATTAATGGAAAACGTGGTGTAGGACATTTGCAGGAGAATGGGAGAGAAGAGGAAGAACCTTGAGAAAACCTGCCGGGGAAAGTTGCTGGAACAAATTTCCTTGATAACATTTTCATGTTGGAACATCACACCATCATACCTGGCTCCCAAATGTCAATGTTCCCACGTGAACACACCTGGAAAGCCTTGGAAAAGAAAACCACAGCAGTTATCTGACACAGTACAGCCATAGTCATTCCAGCTCTATTATAGCTCTGTATTCCCAGCTAGAGCCATATATTCCCAGCTAGAGCCTGGAGAAGGGGCTTTGATGGAGGAAGGAGATTGTTCTAAATGAAATAGAGATGCAGTTTACTGAGAGCAAAAACCAGTCCTCAATCTCAGCCTTAATTGCATTATAAATAGCCTGGATGCTTTCCTTCCATCCACAAGCTCGTTAAACCTCCAAATATATGTATGTACAACCTCACGTTCTCTAAACATTTCTATTCAGCTTTCTGTTTCAGTGTGACATTTTCTATTTCAAAGTTGACCTATTTTGAGGAGTAGGAAAATTAACTGAATTCCCCCAAATCAACACGCTTTACTAGGGGTTGAATAAAATGGTGGGAGGGGTTTTTTTTTCCTCCTTTTTCCAAAGAAATATACTTCTCACTGGGAACTACCAGAATGGATTTTATTCATTCATTTGAATTCTAGTTCAGCCATGGAATAGAAAAAAAAAAGCCCACCCCCTACACAATTTGCACAGCAATGATTTCCAGCCTGCTTTCACATTTCAAATTAAGCTGATCTAATCTATCCCATGGATTTGGGATATAGGAATCTGAAGTGTGACTAGGGACTGATAAATCGAGCAATGGGTTTTGTCTGAAACAAAGGTTTCTTGGGGAAATGTCTTCGGTCAAAGAACTGGCCCCAGCCTGCTCTGTCCTGCTGGCCATGGATTTCTCTGGATCTCCATCCCTGGGTTCATTGGCAGCTCTGGAGATGAAGGGGAGTAGAGAGTTTGTAGAACAGGCCGGTCTGACAGGTCAATCTCTGGGTGAATTAGGTTGAAATTGGATATTGGGAAGGAATCCTTCCCTTGGGAGGGTGGGGAGGCCCTGGCACAGGTTGCCCAGAGAAGCTGTGGCTGCCCCTGGATCCCTGGGAGTGTCCAAGGCCAGGTTGGAGCAACCTGGGCTGGTGGAAGGTGTCCCTGCCCATGGAGGGGGTGGAACAAAATTATCTTTAAGGTCTCTCCCACCCCAAACCATCCTGTAATTCTGTGAATTCACTCACAAGCTCTCATTGGAAGATCAGGGCAAGATGACACAGCAGGAGGTTTTCAGGGTTTTTTTTTGAGCTATCCCAGTGCCATTCTCCTATTCTGCAACACTGGGCTGGAAGGGGAAAAAAAATCCGTTTGGATTCCTATTTGCACATCTCAGAGCTTTTGCTCCAGGCTGCCTGAAGGCTGTCGGACAACTCTGTGCTCTCACCAGGTTTCCTTGACAATGCCTACAAGATTTTGTTTCTAAAGCCAGCCTCCAAGCACAGATCTCCCCTGCACAGCAGCCGCTGCAAACCAGCCCTCCTCTGAAGCCTCACTCGCCAGGGTGTGCGAGGAGCGAGGTCTGTGCAGCTTCCCGAGCGCAGAGCTCTGAACTCGCCCAAACTTTTCACAAAAGGTTGTGTTGGGATCGCTCAGCAATCAGTGCATGAGCTGCTAATGTGCAGCTCGTGATTGCCGGGAGCAATCACGGGGGCCGGGAACAGCGGGATTCAAAGGGAGATCAGCCACTCGCACAAGGTAACAAGGACATCTCCAAACGAGCAGCTATTGAATTGGGACCGGGAGCTAATTTCTCCCAAGGGAAGGTTATTTGTTAACGGCCTCTTGAGGAGTTTCGACAATTCCTCCTGCCACCAGCCCCCGAGGATTATTCATTCTCCTTTGGAATGAAAACTAAAGCTTCTTACAGGAGGGGGACAAGGACCACAGGCAGCAGCACGGATCACAGAATAGGCTGAGCTGGAAGGCACCCACAAGGATCACGAGTCCAACTCCCAGCCCTGCCCAGGGCCACCCCCAGATGCTTCAGGTTCAAACCCCCATTGCCTGAGTGAGACAGAGGTTCTCCAGCTCCAGACCAGGGCTGACCCCTCCCTGTTTGGGCTGTCCCAGGGTTGTCCCCCACCTTGCTGCCAACCCAGACCCCGAAGGAAGCTCCATCCCACCTGCAGCTGCTGTGCAGGTGCTCAGTGCCAGTCACTGGTACCCACCACCACCTCCATTCCCACCCAAAAATGGCTCCAGCCAAGCAGTAGGAGTTTGAGAAACAGAAAATCCTCTTATTCAGGCCAAAGTGCTGCTTCTGACTCCACTGCCACTCACACCCCTTGTTTTGATAGACAGCTCTGTCACTGGGGACTTGCCAGACCCTTGGTTGGCCAATTCCCAAGACCAGAAACATCACAAATAAGTCATTCTTTACTTCTTTCCCTTTCCCAGTCCTTCTCTAAATTCCTCTGTGAGACCATCAGGCTGAGACTCACCCAGGCCCTGCTCACCTTCGGGCACTTCCATGGGCAAAGTGAGTTTCCACATGGACACTGTTCCACTACCTTGGGAAAAGAGTCTCCTTGAAGCCTCCTGGAAGCCTGAGGACATGGCACAGCAGGTCAAATGGAGCGAGCCAAGTCCTGTAAAAGATCAATGACACAAGGTTGAGATGGAGAGGTTCAATTTGGCTGCAAAATGTCCACATCTGTGACTGAGGAGCAGAGTTTTTCCTCCTGGGAAGTCTGATGGGTCACCTCCTCTCCCAAACCACGAGGCCACTCACTGCCCAGGCAGAGCTGGTCAGCCCCCAAATGCAGGATGGAGAGAGTTTAACCCCTGAAAGCCCCAGGTGAGGGGAGCAGAGCCCTGCTCTCCACAGGCATCACACACAACAGGAGCATCCAGCCCTGGGGCTCTGCTCCAGACACAGAGAACACGAGCAAAGGCAAAAACGAAGCTCAGACAGAGTAGCAAAATAAATCAGTGACAGAATCTCAAAAAGAGACAAATGAAGTTGAAATTCGTCCTTGTTTATTTTAATGTTTGGAACGTTTTCCAGGTGATTTATGCCCCCTCTTCAATGTGCTTCTCTCTCTCTTTGTCTCTCTCTTTCTCTCCCCTCACTCTTTTTTTTCTTTTTTTTTTTTCCCCTAAAACAGGAAAAAAAAATATTTGGGGAGTTAATTGGATTTCCAGGCTTCGCAGCCAGACACTGTAATTGATCTCTGAAGAGATGGATTTGCTGGTTAGCTGGGCATGAATTTGACAACAGGAGAGGGAAAGGAAGAAAAATTTCCCCCTGCACACAGAGCAAAAAGGGGTCACATTGGCAGGACCAAGTCTCCCCTTTTCCCAGATTTCCAAGTTAAATAGTGCTTGTTACTTTGGGCCCCTTCCAGTAGGAGGGCTGGGAGATCTGAGCTGGCTGGGAAAACCCCCTTGTTTAGAGCTGCGTCTCAGAGGAAATGGTTTGGCTCTTATTTTATCCCAGGTTTTTGAAGTTACACATGGAAAAACGCCTGTTTGCCTTTAATCTGTGACAGGGGACACTCCTTGCCTTTCCATACCCCCTGTTTTTGTGTCCTGCCTTGGAAGTCTATTATCTCTGGATGCCTCAAGGAAGATTCCCTGTACCTGCAGCTCCTGCCACCCCACACACACCCCAGTCAGTGTTGCTCCTCACCCTAGACCAACCTTCACCCTAAACCTACATCTTTCACCCCTACTCTCCCTAAAAGGCAGGTGCCAACTTAAACCTCCTGGAGTTTCCTGTCGGATGGTTCACACTGTGAGGGGAAGAGGAGACACTGAGCTAGGGGGTACAGAGATCCACCTGACCCCTCAGATTCATTTTGCCCCCACCAAACCAAGTCCACACTGTTGGGCAGGAGGCCCATGGGCAGCACAACAAACCCTGACCCTGCAACAGAGGTTCCTCCTGCCTTGTACATAGCAAAGAAATTTATATTCACAGACTCACAGCGTGTGCTGAGCTGGAAGGGACCCACCAGCACCATCCAGTCCAACCCTCAGCCCTGCACAGGAACATCCCCAACAGTCCCACCCTGTGCCCCAGAGGATCAGCCAAACCCTCCTGGAGCTCTGGCAGCCTTGGGGCTGTGCCCACTGCCCTGGGGAGCCTGGGCAGTGCCCAACCACCCTCTGAGGGAAGAACCTTTCCCTGAGATCCAACCTGAGCCTGCCCTGGCACAGCTCCAGCCCTTCCCTGGGTGCTGTCCCTGATCCCCCCAGAGCAGAGCTCAGTCCCTGCCCCTCCTCTGCCCCTGCCCAGGCAGTTGGAACTGCACTGAGGTCTCCCCTCAGTCTCCTCTGCTCCAGCTGAACACACCAAGTGCCCTCAGTGTCCTCACCTGGCTTCAAATCAAGGCCCTTCCCCATCCTCGTTGCCTCCTTTGGATACTCTCCAATGGCTTCAGATCTCTCCCATATTGTGTCCCCCCAAACTGCCCCAATATTGCAGGTGAGGCCACTCTGTTCTCAGTTTAGCTGCTGCAAGAGGCTGGATCCTGCTGTGCTGGATGGAGCCATCCTGGAGGGTGCTGTGCCTGGAGGTCCCTCCCTGCAGCCTGTCCTGGTCCCAGCTCCACAGCAGATGGGAAGCAGCCGTTCCCGACAGACGGCCGAGCTCCGGCAGCTCCCACGGGGAATCCAGGCTCCCACACATCTCTGCAGGTAAACCCACCTGGGAATTTGGTGCAAAATGCACATAGCAACAGATTTCCAAGAGTCATCACTGTGATTTAGCACTGTCTGTCTCCAGAGGGGGTGAACAAGGCGTTTTTGGGAATGTGGTCACATGGTGCAGCAGGGCAAGAGCTGCTTTCCCACACAGAGCATCCTCCTCCCCCCACAGAGCTGCCCCCATCCCTCCCTCCCAAAACACTCAAGCTTCCTAAAGACTTTGGTTGTTTTGGAGAGTGCCACATCCCAGGAAACAGCACTCTGCAAAATTCATCTCTTCATCATAAGGCTCTTCTTGGCTTGTTTCACTTTTTGGTGCACATTTATTCCAAAGACCAGCCTGAGGATTCACTGGTACAGCTCATGAGGAGCCAAGAAAAATCCACAGCCTTTCTGAGACAGACCCCCCTTCCCCTCAAGGGTAACTCAAAGGATGGTATCATATTCCCATACACCTGCCAACCTGCCCAGGAGACGTGGAATTGCAGTCCTTTTATCCATTAGAGACCTCTTGGAAAAGCCAAGCACAACCCAAGCCTGTGTTAGTAAAGCCATGATGATGTTTTCCTGCTCAGAATCTACCCTATAACAACTGACCCAGCGTTTTGGGGCTGCTGACACCACCCCGGCACAGCCCTGCAGCAGGAAACGTGGGGCTTGCACAATGAATAATTAAAGCCTGGAGCCAACTTCCACGGGAAGTCGTCGTGGCCAAGAATTTGTGACATTTCGGAGAGGAAGCCGGCGTGCACACGGGGAACAAGAATAGCTGGAGTTACAACAGCTAAATACCAACATCTCTGCTGAAAGTGATATTAATATTGCAGGCAACCTCCAGCTATTGGAGATGATGAGCAGATCTAACACGAGGCAGCTTCGCCTTCTGCTGCATTTCCCTTTGCAGCACCCGCTCCCGGCCGCCCCTCGGAGCGGATACGGAGTCACGTGGATCCCATCCAGCTCCTGCAGCTCTTATCTTCCACTTTATTTTTTCCACAGCCTGTGTCAAAAATACTAAACAGCCTCATTTTGCCGTGGTTTGCTCTGGGTATAAAGCTCCGTGTAACGGGAGACTCCCGGAATTGCAAAGCAGGTTTGCGGCGGGAACGCTGCTCCTGCAGGTGGGAGATATCACTCACTGCCGAGCTCTACAGCTACTCCAGCCTGTGACAGGGAAGCAGCTCACAAATGGCCACGAGAAGGAAAACATCTGTTAGGAACTAGCAGGTACACAGATCATGTGCAAATTGCACAGCTTGGGCCCGGGTCTGCCGTGCCTCGCTCAGCAGCTGGCGGAGGTGCGAAGGCAGAAGGGACCTCCATGGAGCAGGGAGGCAACGCAGGATCAGGCACAGCATCCCACTGAGCCTGCAGGCCATGCTGCAGGCATTAGTGACCTCGGGATCGCTCCAAGAGTCATAGAATCATAGGATCATAGAAACATAGAATCATAGAATCAGCTGGGTTGGAAGGGACCTCCGAGATCATCAAGTCCAACTGTTGATCCAACCCTGCTGTGGTTCCCAGCCCATGGCACTGATGCCACATCCAGTCACTACCTAAAAACCTCCAGGGATGGAGAATCCACCACTTCCCTGGGCAGCCCATTCCAAGGGCTGATTACCCTCTCTGGAAAGAAATTCTTCCTAATATCCAACCTAAACCTCCCCTGGCACAACTTGAGACCGAGCCCTCTTGTTTTGTTGATCGTTGCCTGGGAGCAGAGCCCAACTCCCACCTGGCTCCCCCCTCCTGTCAGGGAGTTGCAGAGAGTGAGGAGGTCTCCCCTGAGCCTCCTCTTCTCCAGGCTGAACAGCCCCAGCTCCCTCAGCCTCTCCTCACAGCACTTGTGCTCCAGTCCCTTCCCCAGCCTTGTTGCTTTCCTCTGGACCTGCTCCAGGACCTCAATATCCTCCCTGAAGTCATGTTATGCTTCACAGCAGCACAGTGCCCCTGCCCCACAGAGCCAGGTCTCTCCCACCTGGAGGATCCCGCTGTCCCTCCCACAGGCTCCTGGCGCTGGCAGCGCTGCCCTTCGCCTCCACCTCACACACAAAAGAGTTCCTGGTCTCTGCTGGACCTTTACATCTGCTTTGTGTTATGGGGCTCCGATCAGGAAACAGAAGGATTCTGTTTCCATCAGGCAGGATCTCTGGTTGATCCCCAGCCAGCCTCGGGACTCGGTCGCAGTTCCCAACTCCGTGTGCTGTGGCTGGAGAGAAGAAGCACAGAATCCTACAATGGCTTGAGTTGGAAGGGACCTTCAAAGGTCAACCCCCCTGCCATGAGCAGGGACATCTTCCACTGATCAGGCTGCTCAGAATCCTCCTCCCTGTGTTCCCACCTCTGTAAAAGGACTCAGACACCTCAGATGCAAAGCAAAGTGCCAGCTGTGTCCAAAATCCTGCTCAGGATTGGCCTCTGGAGCCCTTCCCAGCCTTACACAAGCTCTGCCCCAAGGAGCCAAGGGAACAATTTCGCCTTATTCTTTCTCCTTCTTTAAAAAGAAAGAAAAAAGAGAGATTACATTATTTATATGCTCTTTATTCTTTGAGAGAAGCAAAAGGAGCAGGAGAAGGGGATCCATCCCTGGCACTGCACTTCCATCACCTCCTCTGAGCTCCTGCTGCCCTCAGCTCCCTGTCAGACACATCAACGCCTCTGGCACGGGATTTATCATGTCAAGAGGAGTTCACCACTTCTGGCACTGAGCAACAAGGTTTATTAAGTCCAGGACACACACCTCAGCAATCAATGGGAATTTCAGCTGCAACTTCACTGAGAAAGGGATCACACCTTTTAAAATCCCATTGCTCAAACACAGAAGTCTTTTGCACAGAGACATTTTGCAGAACTACAAGTAAACTCATGCTTCAGGTGGGCAAAGAGTTGCTGTAGGGAGTCTGGTGATGCTGCATGTGAAGCACCATGCAAGCCTTGTCACCCAAAATTGGGGTCAAGGACAGTGAGCTCAGCCTGGGACTGGCTCCAAGGATCATCAGAGCAAAGGTGGCCTTTTTGCAAGAGACAGCTGCTGGGAAAACCTGACTTGTTAGTCAAAGAAAATGAAGGTGCAGAGGTGGTAAAATTGTTCTCTCTCCGTGTATCAGGAGGTTTAACATGAAGGAAGAGAAAGTGCTGTTTGAGGTGAAAGGACAACATCAGCAAAAGGTCACAACTCACTCATGAATAAATTTAGGTGAGAAACTAGAATAAGGCTCCTGGCTGTCCAAGCAATTAGGGGGAAAGGCAATGCAACAGGAATGGTTTTGCAGCCTGGGAAAGGGATGAGTTGTTTTTTCAGGGGCTGCATTAGAAGAGAGCAGGACCTGGGGTCCTGGTGGTCCTGCCCCAGCCCTGTTTTGGTTGTAAAGCAGCATCTCCACAGCCCTGCAGACAGAGCATGTCAGAGCCAAGGGGTGCTGGGACAGACAGCTGAGTCAATTGGTAAAAAAACATGATAAGTCTGAGGTTTGAGTCTGAGACAGAGCAGTACAACCAAGGGAGATAGAAATCAGAAATCTCCACTCGTGCTCAGAAAGCAGCTGCCCAGCCTCTGGGACAAGAGGGTGAAGCACGAGCAGATGCTCTCTGCTGACAAACCAGCCCTGCCTGTCCTGCAGCCCACACGGAAATCCATATAGAAAATCATTAAACAATTACAAGCTCCATCGAAAGGAGATCATCCTTTGAAGACATTTCCCCAGAAAGCTCCGTTTGCAGTTTTCACACAACCCCCTGCTCATCAGAATAATTGCCAGGAGTAAATGCTTTGTACATCAGCAAACACTGAGCAGAAGGAGTGGGAAGCAAAATGAGCCCCAGCAACCCCACGAGTTCTGCCTCTGTGCAAAGTCACGGCCCTCAGACCAAGAGCCCCACGGAGATGTCACCAGCAGAGCATCCACCCTCACCAGCCCCAGTGGTCTCCAGGGAAATGGGCCGTTCCCAGCAGAGAGAAAGGGCTTTTTTCCTAAAATAATCCCTCTGTGCCAGCTCAGCGGTTTGCCAGAGGAAATGATCCACCTGAAAAAATTACCCAGCCAAAAAAAAAAAGTGAGTTCTAATACATTACCTGATTTAACAGACAATATTATCACTCCCTACAGACAGAAGCTTCTCTTATTTTGAAGGTGCTTAAGCACCTGATTTCAGTTAGGCCTGAATACTGCTCAAAAATTTGGCCTTTCATGCAGAACCAAGATAATCTTTGAAGACACAGCAACTCAACTGGCTTTGCTAAATCAATCTCACTGTTATTTTACTCAGCGTAAAAGAAGTTCCCAGGGATCCCATTTCCACTAGAACTTGTTAACAATTTAGAACTATCACCTTGATCATTAAAAACAAACAATGGGAAAGAAAAAGAAATCATTAAATTAATCCTTGAACTGGAATCCCACAAGAGAAAATGAATTATTTTTCAAGACTGCGAGAATTAGGGGCTGGATCGGGTAAAAACCACGGAGAGCAAATGCATGGATACAGTGCCAGGCAGCATCCAGGGCTGCTGGGGGTCACAGGGGGGGCTGCTTTGCTTCAGAGCTCTTGGATTTTGTTCTCTACAGAGCTTGGCAACCACACTGTGTCACAGCAAGGCGACATTCAAGGCAGGATGAGCCTTTGCAGCTCCCAGAGTGATTCCTGGGGGAGCATGGGCTGTGCTGGGGGGGGGACTGGGGGCAGCTCAGCCTCAGCAAGGAGAGCCAAGCCCTGCAGAAACCCCACGAGGACCTGGACCACAGCCTGTCACCCCTGGGCTTCTGGGGAAAGCACATCAGGCCTTGGGAGCTCTGACTGTGCTGCCTCAGTCAGAATTCCCATCCCTCCCACCCAGCCGTGTTCCTGTAGCCCAGTGGGCTCCTCATCCCAGTCCAAACTCCTCAATTAAGGCAGGAAGGCCTGTAGGAAACATTGGGAGCTTTTCTTAGAGCATCTGATAGAGACAGAAACAAGGACACTTCTTGGATGCAGAGGCTGCTCCTGTCTCCCAAGAATCCAAGCCCACACACTTGTCAGGTTTGGGTTGGATTTTTTGGGGAGAAAGGATTTTTGGACTAAGAAAGGCATTAATTATCCTGTAAAAGCCATAGCTAACCACACTTACAACCCCACCACCACCGAAAACAAATGCCTATATTAAATGCAGAATAAGCAGCGTGGAGGCAGGAGAGGGAAGCCTCTTTCCATGGGAAGGCCAGGCAATAGGATCCTGGCTTCAATCCCATGCCAAGGGAATGCCAACGTGCACTTCATGTCCTGCATGTCACAGAATAATTGCAGGTGATGATGGGAAGGGATGAACTGGAAGGAGAAAACGTGTTCCCCAGTTACCTGCATTCATTGCAGCCACAGAATCCCAGAGTGGCTGGGGTTGGAAGGGACCTCTGGAGATCATCCAGTCCAACCCCCCTGCCAAGGCAGGGTCACCTGGAACAGGTGACACAGAGGAACACATTCAGGTGGGTTTGAAATCACAGTGTGCTGAGTTGGAAGGACCCACCAGGACCATCCAGTCCAACCCTCAGCCCTGCACAGGAACACCCCAAAGAGTCACCCCCTGTGCCCCAGAGGATCAGCCAAACACTCCTGGAGCTCTGGCAGCCTTGGGGCTGTGCCCACTGCCCTGGGGAGCCTGGGCAGTGCCCAACCAGCCTCTGAGGGAAGAACCTTTCCCTGAGATCCAACCTGAGCCTGCCCTGGCACAGCTCCAACCATTCCCTGGGTGCTGTCCCTGGTCCCCCCAGAGCAGAGCTCAGTCCCTGCCCCTCCTCTGCCCCTGCCCAGGCAGTTGGAACTGCACTGAGGTCTCCAGAGAAGGAAACTCTGTGCCCTCCCCGGGCAGCTGCCCCGATGCTCTGCCACCCCACTGTTGGACCTGGGTCATGAA
The DNA here is from genome assembly GCF_003945595.2 of Pipra filicauda. Taxonomy (NCBI): domain Eukaryota; kingdom Metazoa; phylum Chordata; class Aves; order Passeriformes; family Pipridae; genus Pipra; species Pipra filicauda. The sequence goes on along the minus strand of NW_024105098.1, from coordinate 2,763,097 downwards.
AAGCTTGGGAAATTGAGGATTTTTTTCCCGTTTGGTTGAGGAAAACATCTTTCCTCACCAGGGCAACCTCTCCCGGCTGAGCAGGCTGGTCCACCCCCCGAGGGCAGTGCCACCCTGGCCACGGGCCACCAGCCTGCCCTCTGCACCGCTGGCGACCTGCCCGCTGTCGGGTGCCCCATCACGACCCTGGCAGGGGCTGCCACGTCCCCACCCAACACAAATCACTGGGGCGTCACCTCCGCGGGGCCGGGACGGGAAGGGACCGTCCCAGCGCCGGGACAAACCGACTTCCTCCGTGGAAAAGGGGCTGTCGCGGGGAACGGCGGTGGAAAAACCTGGATGGGGGCGGTGGGGAAGCGGGGGCCTTCGCTTTTTCAGGCTGTTAACTGTAATTAGCCTGGTTTCTCAGATGTAATTATCCCGCGAGCTCAAAGCAAACACCCTGGAGGAAATTGCACAGTTAAAGACGGCGTGGCATTAAAAATAAATTATGAGAGTCCTGCTCGCTCTCGCTGCGGATCTGTCAGCGTTTTCCCTCGAAAAGCCCCGGCTTGGGGGAGCTGGAATCACCCAGCTGTGACTTTCCCTGCCAAACCGTCTGCCTAGACACGGGATCGCCGCGGCTCTCAGGATGCAGAATTCCAAACAACCTCCCCCCGCTCCCGGCTCGGGAGACGTTCGGCTTTGTCACAGCCCAATTACGGCATCGCTGCACTTTGGGGGTGGGGAGCCTGTTTTGTTTGGGTTTTTTTCCCAGAGGAATTAAATTCTGCAGGCTACTTAATCCAGCGCACGAACAAAGCGTGTGAGGTGTTTGGAAACAAGGCAGCCGAGAGGAGATCACAATATTCCTTCCTCTGGCACAAGGAGCTCCCGAGCCTCCTCGCCACTGCCCTTTTTGTTGCTGCTTGAGCGGTTCCCGTAATGAGGGCCGTGCTTTATCCCAAATTTCTATCCCGGGAGGTGGAGGAAGCCGGGCAGTTCAAGAGTTGGAGTCAACAGGGAGCTGGATCAGCCCGGAGGCTCGTGGCTCATCTTTTTGTTGGCTCCCACACACGGAGCTTTGCTCAGCCTCCAGCTCCGTGGCCACCGCTCTGAGATGTGCAACCAAATCACGGGGGAAGGAAGGAAGGAAGGGGGAACTGGGGAGCAGCTCTGAGCTCCTCACACAGCATGTGATGAGGCCACCAGGGAAGACTCAAAGCTTTCTGCTGGCTGACTTCTGATTTTGGAGTGTCTTTTCCATCCGCTGCTGTAAGACAACACCAGCCCAGACTCAGCCAGACACTTGAAGCCAGCAGAGCTGTGCTGGCTCAGCTCAGCAGGAGACCTCCCAATGTCATCCCAAAGTGCCTTCCCTCAAAGCACTCCTGTCCCGTGGCAAGTCCCTTCACACGGACAAAACCTCAGATCCCAAGAAGATGTGGGTGACCTTGAGGGAGGAGGTGGTGAAATAAAAACAGGGTGGGACAGCCCAGGAAAAAAGTGGCACCTCAATGGCTTTAAAAGCGACATTCACACACCTTCTGAACACCTGCAGAGAGCTGGGATATGGAACCACCCCCAAACCTTCCCTTTCATCACCAAACACCACTTCATTCATCCTGCCACAGCTGAGGTGGGTGAGACACTCCCAGGAGCCCTGGGTAAGATACTTTCTCTACAAGAGATCACCCATTAAAGGTCAGCACCGTGCCTTTCATCAGAAAAACAGCTTCCCTCAGGAGTCCTGCAAATGGGCTTCTCCAGAGCAGCCCCTTGCCCTGTGTTGTGGGTAATTAGTGGCTGTTTCTGGAGAATGAGATACAACCTCCAGCAACACCAAGCCCCACTTAGTTAAAACCCTAATACTTCTTAGAGAATGAATCAATCCCAGTGACTCTGCTCTCCACAGATCCAGTCACTCACAGGATGCAGAGAACACGTCTGGAGAGCCCATTAAAAGCCACTCGACTGGAAAATAGTTTCTGGCCTAATTCTAGCGCCGGGGTCTGGGTCGGGGAGAGGAGTCTGACAGCGAGAGCGTGTCTGCGGGGAGGAGAGGCAGGGCTGGCAACTGCTCCACCAATCTAATGTATGGCGCTCTCCAGGAGTAATTAATAATTAATATTGGGAGCCTGCTGAAATCTGTTGACTCTGTAAACCACAGCCTCTCACTTAAAGGCCTCTGGGCGTGCTGAGACAAACTGCAGAACATCCCCCACGGAGGGACTCGGCAGAGCCCAGAGCAGCAGCAAGTCCCAGCTGCTCAGCCCCAGTTTTTATCCCTCTGCTTCTCCTGCCCTCCTTGTCCTGTTGAATTTAGCACCATTCCTTACCTCTGAGCAGAGGTGAATGCAGATGTGATGCTCTCTGGTCACTGCAACGCTGCTGCTGGTGCTTTGGTGGGAGCAGGAGGATCCTGGGTTAGCACAGGACACCGAAGTCACCAAGTCCAACCTCCTCAGAGGGTCTGCTCAGATGTTCCCAGGCCGTGGACCATGTGTTCCATCCCAGAGGATATGCAGGACAGCAGTGGAGGGTCCCCAGGACATAAATGCTGCCAAAAAAACAGCGGTCTTGTCTCCTTTCAAGCACTTGGGGTTGATTGGAATGGTAGTTAATTCAATTACTTTCCCCAGGTTGAGCCTGTTTTGCCCATGATGATACCTGGTGAGTGATCTCCCTGCCCTTACCTCAGCCCACAAGACTTTCTGTTTTCCCTGCAGTTGAGGAGAGGAGTGATGGAGCAGCTTTGGTGGGCACCAATCCAGCCAAGGTCACCCCAGCACAGTCCAGGAGAGATTATTGGATTTATAGATAGGTTTATCCAATTCAGGAGCTGGGCTTGTTGCCCCAAAGATCAATTAGAGCTTTCTGAAGGCTGAAATGCATCATCAGGGCACTGCAGGTTGCTGCCTTCGCTCCAACCAGCCCTCCTTCCTAGAGATCTAGGCAGCCCTCATTCCAAGCTGTGGGTATCATTCCCAGTCTCCCTGTTTTCCCCACTTCCCATCCCTGTCACCGTCTCAATCTGAGTTTCAGCCATCAGAAAATGCCTGATCTCTGGGCACTGTGGTCACAGGATCTGTGGGATCAGCGTTCTGGGAGTTAATAATAACACAGGATCAGCAGCATTCCCAAATCCAGCTGTGAGGCTTCACAACCCACTTTGGGTTACACCCTGAAGGGTGGAACAGGGCAGGACGGGTTTTCTGGATGGGAACCACAAATCCCAAGGAACAGGATCTTCTCCTCTAAATGTCACAAACCAGAAGAACTTGAGGGTCTGGGCCAACAGTTTGTGAATCTGGGCTGTGGGATCACCCAAATCTCTGCAGCATCAGCTCCAGGGACAGTCTGACTACCCCAGAGATCACCTTTTCTTTTGACTTTACTCAAGATTCAAAGACAACCCTTAATAACTTTTAAGTATCACACGGTGGGATAATTGGATACACACAGGTTGGGGTCATTCATTATATGTGTCTATTATTACTTCTGCTGTGTTCCAAGTTTGGTAGAAGACAGGAAATGCACTTTTCATTATAAAAGACATTATTCTATCCCCTGCATTACGAGTTATATTTTATCACGGCTACAATTTAATGATGATGATAGTCTGCTAAGATACAGCAAATACTTTAACTCAGTAGGTCACATTTTATACCTTATTCCCCATGTAAATTTTAAATTCTGTTCAGTTCCTTTCATCAGTATTCAACAAATACGATCCCATTGAAATTTGTTTTTCTTTCCAAAGGGTAATGGAAAAAGGCCTGCTCGTAGCATTCAGATGGGAGCACACCTAAAAATACCTAATATCAGGAAACAATTATACATCTTCACTTGAATTAAGAATTTGCATTTAGAAAGGAGGCAAATATGCCCATAAATAATTTTTCCCCAGCTTCCTGTAAAAAACAAGGGCAACCAATGTGAAGCTGGAGTTAAAAAGTACCGAGGACGTGGTTGTCCTGCAAGGGTGTAAATTTGTTTTAAACACTGAGAAACCAAACCTTGTGAGAAGGAAACATGGGAGAATGTGGCAATTCCTGCACCCTGGTGCAAAAGACCAATGTTTTGGGGGGAAAAAAGCCAAACAAACAAAGCTTGTTTCTTACTTTCCTCTGTTTTTGTGACTATTGTGTTTATATTCCAAGCCATTAAGTCTTTCCTTCTGGAATCCCTCAGTGAGACGGAGACTTAACAGTTCTGGTTCCCCAAAAGTTCAAAAACTGAAGGAAAACGGAAAAATTAAGAAATATTTTTCTCTTTTTTCCTTTTTACTATAATGAGAAAAACAATCACTTAGGTTTGAATGAAACCTATTACTGAACTTCAACAAAAACACTTCATTTGGTCTCCAGATCCGTAAAGAGTTTGGTAAAATTTCCAGAAAAACGCATGTGAGGTTTGAAATGTGAAGTTCAGAACTTTCCTTAGGAAAGGTGAACAGAGGGCAGGTTGTTTTGGGGAGCAAAACTTCCCTCCCATATCCCATAGTCAAACTATTTGCTGTACCTTTGCTGCACCCCTGAAATGTGGGAAATCCAAAGGAATTTCCAAGTGTGTCAGGGTTGCCAAAGGCTGGGAGGGGATGGCACGTTAAAAAAAATACTCTTGTGGAAAAACATAATCTACCCATCCATCTTTTTTTGTGGTTTGTTTGTCAGGGGAGACCCAGCGGGTCCAGAATCTCTGCTGGAGCTTCCAGATGCTGAGATGGGCATCACTGTGCAGGGAATGGGAGAGACCCAGTTGTGGTGGTTTGAGACCCCTCAAAAATCCAATTTCCCAATCCAAGCCCCCCCTCCCACAATTTGCTTCAGTGTGAGAGGGTTTTCAGACAAAACACAGCTACTCAGCATTGGGGGAAGGGGAAAAATACTTACGAGGTTTATTTACATGCATATATATATATATATACGTAACAACTTAACTATCCTTCTACGGTGAAATAATATATTTACATTACATCAAATCTCTCTTTTTCTTCAACAAGAGTCCAGAAATAAAAGAGAAAAGTCCCTTTGTCACTTTTCAGGTCACAGTTCCTTCAAATTAGTTTCTGTGGTATTAGTTAGTGTCTTTCATTTTTTAAGGCAGCAGATTTGAGTGTTGCAGTCAGAATTTTTCTGTTCTTACTTTGTGAAAATCCCAATCCCTCGAGCCCGAGCCTGTCCCAGGACACCAGTGGATCCCGAATCCCTGCTAGCTGGTACCACCAGGGCTGCACAGGGCTGCATTAACAGCAGCTGCCAGCTGAATTCCAGCCTTTCCCCCTTCATCCACGGATCTCCAGCACCAGAGGAAAAGCATCTCTTCAGGTCCAAGCAAGATGGATTTAAGGGGAGAGGCATCAGGCTGGACTGCCAGGAGCAGAGCTGAGACACACGGAGCACAGAAGGAATGCAGGGAAGTGGCTGTTTTGCTCTGATTTCCAGGGATGTTGCCATGAGCAGCATCCCTGAGTCCCCCCTGCTGACCTGCCACCCACCAGCACTCCCTCAAAACGAGTCTCTCCGTAACCTCCATTCCCTCTTCTCCCCGTCAGGTTCAACCCTGCTGAGCACAACAACATCCCCCTGGAAGAAGGATGGAGCGTGGGAGGTTGGAGAGCAGGAGCCTCCTCCCAACAGCAATCCCACAGCCAGCAGCTCCAGACAACAACCTGCATCTTGCTAATGACTGGAGTAATGCTGGCATTCCCGTTGGGAACTGTGGAGACAACAAGGCAAACTCTGGTCCTAACTGTTGTAAAATGCACAGGAGGCAGTTTAGGGTAATAAATGTTTGGAATGCAGAGAGCACACCCTCACACACAGGGGAGCCCGTTGGGAGCTGCATCTCCCTGTGCTGAACAAAGTCCCTCCTGATTGCTCTGTCTGGAGCAACATCTCCTGTGGTGATGCCCAAGTTGAACAATTCCAAGTTCCCCCTGAGTTATGGGTCCTCTGCCTGCAAGGATCCTGCTGCCTTTCCAGCCAAACCATACCATAAAGCTCCCAGGGAAGGGAGGATGAAGTTTGTACTCATAGAATCATCAGACTGGAAAGACCTCCAAGGTCATCAACGTTCCTTCATGGGAAGGACAAGCCCAGAACTGCCAGTGCTGTGTTGGTAGTGGCCTTCCTGCCACCCCTTAATCTCTGGGATGCTTAAGCTCTGATTGAATTTGCACAAAGGGAAATACAAACCTCCTGCCCTGCTCAGGCTTCCAGCATTCCACTGCCTCCACCCAAGTCTGCACTCTCCCTCTGAGCCTTGTTAGGAGCAGTGCTGCCAGCATGAGTTCAATTCCTCAGAAATGGGATCCAGTCATTCCGGATCAGCACTCTGCCTGTACCTATTCCATAGAACTCTACCATTTAAACCCAGAAAACAACCTGCAAACAACCTGTATTTTCAAATTTGAGCAAGAATAGCTGGTAATAAGCATATATGTCAGTACAAACCCAGGAAAGCTCAGCTGCCTTTTCCACAGTCACTGGTTTGTAAAGATTTTAAAATACTTATTATGCTGTTCTTTAATTCTCCATCTTGACCACTTGTTATCCGGAATTTTATCAAAGCCAACAGGGAGAAAAATAACCTCTAAATGGACACTGCCCAAGAAAGAAAAGCACGAAAACTCCCATCATCTTTACCTTCCTGGAGCTGACAGTGCAGCTCCACAGGTAACCCTGGCAGTGTTTTCAGCACAGGAAAATTCAGATTTAATAACAGGAATAACAATAACTATAAAAGAGACACTCATTAAATAACAAATGGATACGTGTGGCTCCTCAAGACATAGATATCTATTCATATGAATAAGAATGCCTTTGAACAAAAGGTTTCCATGCATCCAGCTCCCATGTTCAACAAGCCTGCTGTGGGACAGGGACATCCCATGCTGGTAGGAGAAGGGTGGTTGCCCAGGTGGTTCCTTGCTCAATCTTTGCTCTTAATCATGTCAGCAATTGAGGTGCAGCAGGATCCCAGGTAGCAACAGGAGATGAGAGGCCAGGAAAGATATCCAAGGGAGCAGCAGGAGGATGGAGAAAGAGGAGGGGTCCAGAGGAGGAGCAAGTGCCAAGTGTTGGGTCCTGCACTTTGGCCACAACAACCCCCGGCAGCCCCACAGGCTGGGACAGAGTGGCTGGAGAGCAGCCAGCAGGAAGGGACCTGGGAGTTTGGATTGACAGGAAGCTGAACAGGAGCCAGAGTGTGCCCAGGTGGCCAAGAAGGCCAATGGATCCTGGCCTGGATCAGGGACAGTGTGGCAGCAGGAGCAGGGAAGTGATTCTTCCCCTGGACTCAGCACTGGTGGGGCCACACCTGGAGTGCTGTGTCCAGTTCTGGGCCCTCAGCTCAGGAAGGACATGGAGGGGCTGGAGCAGGGCCAGGGAAGAGCAACAAGGCTGGGGAAGGGACTGGAACACAAGTGCTGTGAGGAGAGGCTGAGGGAGCTGGGGCTGTTCAGCCTGGAGAAGAGGAGGCTCAGGGGAGACCTCCTCACTCTCTACAACTCCCTGACAGGAGGGGGGAGCCAGCTGGGGGTTGGTCTCTTTTCCCAGGCAACTCTCAGCAAGACAAGAGGGCTCAATCTTAAGCTGTGCCAGGGGAGGTTTAGGTTAGATGTCAGAAAGAATTTCTTCACAGAGAGGGTGATCAGCCATTGGAATGGGCTGCCCAGGGAAGTGGTGGATTCTCCGTCCCTGGAGGTGTTTAAGGACAGACTGGATGTGGCATCAGTGCCATGGGCTGGGAACCACAGGGGTAGTGGATCAAGGGTTGGACTTGAAGATCTCGGAGGTCCCTTCCAACCCAGCTGATTCTATGAAAGGGGCTGAGGAAAGCCAAGGAGGAGAAGAGGGTGCCTGGGAGACTCTCACTGAACAGCCACGGCTCCCTGCCAAAGCAAACAGTTGGACATGGAGGGCTCTACATGGCTCTGCTTCGGTTTGACCATCTGGCATTTAGTGAAATTGCCTCCCTTTGTGTTTTCTCCAATGAAGTGGTTTTACATTCCTGCTTTTTCTCCCTCCTTTCTCCTCTCCCAGGCCAACATGGAGCTCCTCTCCTGCCCTTCATCTACATGTCCTTAACAAGAGCTGCCGAGCGAAGGACAGCACCCTGGGGAGCGAATCCCAGGAGGATGGCAGGGACGGGCAGCAAAGGCCTGCACATGGGCAGCCACCAGCTCTGCCTGCCCTGCTACCCCTTTCCTGACACACTCTCCTTCCCTGGGCTCTCAGTCTGGGAAAGCAACAGACTGAGGGCAAAGATGGAAAGAGAAACTGGAGCAGAAGTTACACGGGAGAACAGAAAAGCAGTGAGAAAAAAATCCTTCAAAAAGGTGCAACTGCAAAGTGATGACAGGCTGGTGGAAGGGAATTAGCAGAGAGGAGGGCTCTGTTCACCTCCTCCTCTCCCTGTGATTAGGAAGAAGCCAGCAGAGCCATTTTGTGGGGAACTTTGGCACCCGCCGCTCTCCCGCTCCGAGGGCGAGAGACTGAAATAATCAACATTTCCCGCGGAACAGAAATGCAAACGCTCAAACTCACATCTGAACCGACAGTTCCAGTCAAAATACATCACCCTGACATTCTTCAATTAGAAAAGATTCACAGGCTCATTTCACGGCCTAGCCTGCAGTCCCAGGCCACATTACACAGCCACACTGCCAGAGTCTCTGTTTCCTGTAAGCCAGAAAGGCTTGGGATGCATTTCCAAGCCCAGCACACAGAGGAACTTTCGCAGTGGTTTTTCAGGAAGCTTGTCCCAGTGAGGAGAAAATAAAAAAAAGAACACAAGAAAGAGGGTGTGGAGAGGTTTCCTTTGCCCTGATCAGCCTCTGAAACCTCCATCATTCAGCACAAGACCTCACCCAGCAAATTCCCACCCCCGTCACTCCGTGCTCTTCCACGATGCTGGAGGTCCGCGTGGACTCCAAGGACTGCAGGAAGGAGCTCAGCAGCTCTGCTGGCACAAATTAGTGGAGCTGAAACTTTAGATCAGCAACAGAGAGTTTTCCTCCTGGGAGCAGTAAATTGCGACGCCAGTCCCTAAAGACCCTCCTTGCCATTAAGTGATTAATGAATTCATTAACACCTCTGAGAACGCAGGAAATATGACATGGACAGGCTGCCCAGGCTTTGCAAAGGAGGTTTTTAAGGAACAGCAGTGAATAGGGACTAATTAAGCTATATGGCCCATGGCAGCACTACTTCATTTATCCAGAGGGGATGAGCAGAGTGGTGAGATTCCCTGTCTCATTCTCTGACCAGCTTTGATTTGACCCATAAGGAGATGTTAAAATCAAGGGTTTATTGCTATTATAAACCTTTCATTTAAAAGGAGGGTGTGGGGGGGAAAGACTTTTTACTGTAATAGCTTTAATGACTTTCCCACTGTTCCCAGTCCAGGGGTGGAATGGTCCCAGGGTAACTGGAGAAATTGTGCAATGGTCTCTTCCAGCCCTACAGAGAGCCTTAATTCTTGCCCTAAAGCCACGGTCACATGCTCAAGACTGTTTCACTGACAGTTTTATTTACCAAATGTAACATAAGCAAGGGACTAAACACTTGGGATGAAGTGTGAGCCGGGCTCAGTGTGTGACACCCACACTAAATCAAGGCACGGGATCACCTCCCACTGTACATCAGCAGGACACTCCTGCTGCTCCCATGGCTCCAGCCAAGCAGTGACAGGAGCCCATCCATCCATCCCTGACAAGTGCATCCCACCCCACGTGTCCCAGGCCTGGCTCCCTGCTGAGCCTGAGATTTGACCCCACCAGCCATGGCTGAGGGTGCCCCAGTGCCTCACTCGGCGGGGGGGATGCCAGTTACCCTCTATGGCTCAGAGTGGGATGCCCAGTTATCCCCTGTGGCTCAGGGGGGGATGCCCAGTTATCCCCTGTGGCTCAGGGGGGGATGCCCAGTTATCCCCTGTGGCTCAGGGGGGGATGCCCAGTTATCCCCTGTGGCTCAGGGGGGGGATGCCCAGTTACCCTCTGTGGCTCAGGAAGGGATGTCCAGTTATCCCCTGTGGCTCAGGAAGGGATGCCCACTTACCCCACGTGGCTCAGGGGGGGATGCCCAGTTATCCCCTGGGGCTTAGGGTGGGATGCCCAGTTATCCCCTGTGGCTCAGGAAGGGATGCCCACTTACCCCACGTGGCTCAGGGTGGGATGCCCAGTTATCCCCTGTGGCTCAGGGTGGGATGCCCAGTTATCCCCTGGGGCTCAGGGGGGGATGCCCAGTTACCCACCCTGAAGGGACAAACAGCTGCTCCCTGCAGCTCATTTCTCTTCACTCATCTTGGTCCTTGTACTCATGTCACATATTTCACAGAATCCCAAAACAGTTGGGGTTGGGAGGGATTTTAAAGCCTCCCCCCACCCCGTGCCAGGGGCAGGGACACCTTCCACTAGCCCAGGTTGCTCCAAGCCCTGACCAACCTGGCCTTGGAGACTTCCAGGGCTGGGGCAGCCACAGCTCCTCTGGGCATTTGCTGAATTGTTGCAGACAATGTTGGGTCCATCTCCACAGCCCAGGAGATTACTGCAGGAATTCCTTTCTATAACCCAAGTGGGACAAGCGTCCTTCACCCCAAAATGGCACAGCCTGGCTTGTGCCTTGGTTTTCAGTGTCCTGTAGGACCTTCCCTGGGAACAGGAGCTTGGGCTGCATCGCTGTTCACTTCCAGAACAGGCTGACAAGGCTTGTGAAGAGCCACAGCAGCCCAAGGAGACAAGAGATGCTCTGCACGTAACACTTGGTACCACTCGAAGGGAAATGGAGGTGGCAAGGAGCCACCACGATTTCCTGCAGGTGCTGGGGCTTCAGGAAATCTGAAAATTGTGGGGAATCAGGCTGAAAAGACAACTCACTTTTAAAGACAGGTGGTAAATTGGAGAGAGCTCAGAGAAAGCCCCTACAAAGATGAAAGGGCGGGAGGTATTGATTTACGTAGGAAGATCAAAAGAGCTATATTTGTATATAGTAGTTTAGCTAAGTGATGACTAAGTGTTTAAAGGGAAGAGTTTGAAGGACATAAACCAAGGGAGGGACCATCAGGGTGAGTGTAGTGAAGAGAGCTTAACAGGAGCTGTGCAGGGAAAGGAAAGGAAGGGAGAAGAGGGAAATCTCAGCTGCCTGCCCACAGCTGCCTTTGGCAGGGAGATGTCAGCGGCCCCATCGACACCACACATTTGGCAACCCAGCTTCCCAAAGCTTCCCAATCCGCCTCCTGCGCTTTGCTCGCTCCAGCTCCACCTCCAGAGCAGCTCATGCCCTCCCACAGCACCCAGGAGCACATGGGAAGGTCCTCAAGAGGAGCCAGGGTGCCAGCACAGCCCTGTGACTGCCCCCACTCACACAGTACCCCACACAGGAACAGCAACAAGGCAACTGCATATCTCAAATCCACTTCTGAGGACCCCACTGTCCTGCTCCATCCGCTCCAAAGCCTAAGGAATGCATCCCCAGTCTTTAAACTTATTTAAACCTGTTTGGAACTATCAGTTCTTGCCTGGAAATAGCGTTTGCAAAGCGTTAACCTGAGTATGGCACAAAAGCTAATCCCTCTGCATGGTCCAGTGACATCCCAGACTGCAGGGGACCTTCTGCTTGATTGTGCTCTGCCTTGGCTGGGTTACTCAGGATTTGCAGGGCGAGGGCTGGGACCACAGCCAGCTTAGCCAAGGCTATTCTGTTCCTCCAGATAATTCAGACCCAAGTGACAAAAAGGCAGTTAAGGTGACTTTTTAAGAAGTGACTTACCCTCAGCCTCCCTCTGTGGGCTCAGGTTGGCAGATGTCTCCCTGGTGACAAGGGACTGACTCCTCTCCAAGAAGAGCAGCAGCCAGGAGCATTTCAGAGGCTGGTGCCTTGGAAATCCTCCATGGAGAAGAATCCTGTGTGCATAAAACACATATTTCCCATGCTGGGGTGAGCCCCAAGGCATGAGGGTGTGCAGGGCTGGAGCTGGGAAGGATCTGGAGGCCATATGCTTAATTAACCAGCTGAATTCTTAAGTTACCTCATAGTCTGGTATCTGCTTACTCTGCTAAAGGCTGCAGCTCTCCACCCCAGTAGTGCCAGTCCAGCCTTTCAGAGAAGGCATTTCCTACCCTGCTGGAGAAGGGAAAGGAAAGATAAGTGAGAATCTGATAAGAGAGCCTGATTGAATCACTCTGCCACTGCCTGGGATACCCTGAAAACTTTATGGCCTCACTTAGCCTGAAAACATCCACAAAAAGCTTTTGCTCCAGGATGAGCAGGGACATCCAGGCAGTTTAGATCAATTCCAATGCTCTGCTCTCTGGCCACATCATTCAGCATTTTATCCACCATTTGCTGGAGTGATTCTCTTAGCTGGGAACATTTATAGACAGCAGAAAGGGAGGTCACACAGTAAGTAAGGATGAGAACAGGGCGGGTTGCACCGGAGGTTAAACGAGATCAGATACCAGGGGCAGGATTCATGGCCCTTATAGAGCCACTAAATACATTTTTCTCACCCCATCCTATCAGGTGTCAACAGGGTCTACCCCAATCGAGGGCCCCCTGATCCATGTGGCCAAGCACGGATTCGGGAGGATAAACATTCCTACGTGGTTGGAAAGGATGACACAACACAAGGGGTGTTTTGCTCAGCCACACGTGGTCCCCTGACCACGAGCTGCTCACCCTGATCTGCACTGCCTGGGCACAGCACTGTGCAAAAATGAAGTCTGATGCAACCAAATGCAAGATAACACCTCTGGGAAGCAGGAATGCAAATTACAGCTACTTACAACATGAGAGATTACCTCAGAAAGCACCACTGCAACAGGACTAAAGATGCTGGAGTAAGTGAACATTCATCCAAGCAGGGACAGGAACTGGGTTTTCCCTGACCCTTTGAATTTGCTGCCTCTCTTACCTTCCATTTTCCTCCTTCTTTTACCCACATTTACATGACTTCATGTGAAGAAACCCAACCCCCTCCAACATTTTACAGGGAGGCTCAGAGAGCCCTTGTGCAGAGCTCACCACAGCTCTGCATTTGCAGAGCTTTTCCAGGAGATCTGGCGTGTCCACACAGGGAGGGGACACACCAGGGAGCATTCCAAAGGATTCCATATACTCAGCTGGGGGCTGGAAAAACTCCTAACTCAGCCCAGCTTGTTCAGTTTGTCAAAGAGTTGCTTAAGAGATCCCAAGATGTCTAGACACCTCCAACATGGAAACGTCCTGGGTTACAGGGGACTTCCCAGGGTTTTGACAGTGACACGAAAAGATTCAGTGCCTGGAAGTTCAGGTCAGATAAGTCCCAAAATACAGTGCAACTTCCCAGCAGGGAGGGCAAGTGAACACTGGAGGAGCTCTCAAGGGTGTGGATCCTCCTCCTTTGACACCACTGGCCCAGCAGGAGACAACTTTAGGACAGCCAGGCTTTAATCCAGCTCCTGGGAGACAGGATCCAGGCTCAGGGGAGTGGAGCTGGATGGTGCAGGGCACACCCACCCCCCCTGTGCCCCTGCTCCCTCACTTGTCCCCTAAACCACGACAAGAACAGGAAATTCTGTGTAATCTGCTGCTCAGCCTTGGACTCCTCATTAAGCCACTTGCTCTCATCCAGTCTCACTCCCCCAGAGCTCAGCTGGTTGCTGCAGATATCGGGAAGGAACTCATTTATTTGTTCTCCTCCTCCAAGCTCATTTGGCCGGACAGATGTTGCTCGCTGTTTCTTTTCTTTAATCTCCTCACCTTCCTCTCAATTGCCAGAGATTGGCTGTGGCTGGAGGCACAGCCAGGGTTTGTGGATGTGCCAGGAGTGGGGGGGTCACTTTTTCTGTGCCCTTTGGGCTCAGTCAGTGCCACCTCCCCCAGTCCCCAGTGCCGTGGGTCACACGGAGGTTCCACGAGGTTTGGTTACAATGGTCGGTACCACACATGGAGTTCATAACCTGGACATCACATGCTTTGGCCTGTCAAGTGATACCTCTATTTAGAACCTTCCAGGACTGCCTAAATAAACATATGTAAGAGTTTAAATTCAATCTCTCCCCTGCCCTGTCCCCTGTAAAACTCTTTGATGACTAAGCCCATTAGGGGAGGAGCAAATGGCTTGGAAATGTCACAGCTGATCTCTGCTGACCTTATCAAAGTGCAGGATCAATACACTGACCCCTTCGGAGCAGGAAACCTTAAGCAAGAGCCAAAGAGAAGCAATTAAAGCAGAATTTCAAGAATGGGAGTGAAGGAGATAGAAATACCCCCCTGTTCTGGCTCTAGAGAGTGAAAAAAAAGTGAGCCAAAAGTAACGGTGATGCTCAGAATTATCATATACATAATTAGTATGTGATAAAGCAGCAAATAAAACATAACATCCATTCATCATGCTGACAGCTGCAAAGCCACATTGCCAGGTCCTCAGGAGTAAGTGGGGAGGGGGTGCCTTCAGCACTGCAGGTACTAATCCTCACTGCCAGCTCGGGGAGCCCAGCGTGCCCGTGGCTCCACAGGATGCTGGCACATCCCAGGGACTGGTTCCGAGCAGGCAAGGCAGGATCATGTGCTCCTGCCTGCCTGGATTTGAAGGATGGAGAGGTATCAGTCTTGGTAGCAGCTCAGGAGTGTCCTGTGTGTCTGTGACTTGAGGCACAGGGACCTTCAGACCTCCTGGGGAGCTAAAGTGACTTTCCTGACATCTGGAACTTGAGCAGCTCCACCATCTCCTGCCTGCAGCAGTCCCTGCCATGGCCTTGAACAGGCAAGTTATCACCACTCAGAACAACACCTCATCCCATCCTGGGAGACAGCAAAGCCAACTCAAAGAGCCTGCAGCCACAGGGCACTTGGTGTGTTCAGCTGGAGCAGAGGAGACTGAGGGGAGACCTCAGTGCAGTTCCAACTGCCTGGGCAGGGGCAGAGGAGGGGCAGGGACTGAGCTCTGCTCTGGGGGGACCAGGGACAGCACCCAGGGAAGGGCTGGAGCTGTGTCAGGGCAGGCTCAGGTTGGATCTCAGGGAAAGGTTCTTCCCCCAGAGGGTGGTTGGGCACTGCCCAGGCTCCCCAGGGCAGTGGGCACAGCCCCAAGGCTGCCAGAGCTCCAGGAGGGTTTGGCTGATCCTCTGGGGCACAGGGGGTGACTCTGGGGGATGTTCCTGTGCAGGGCTGAGGGTTGGACTGGATGATTCATGTGGGTCCTTTGCCAGCTCAGCACATTCTGGGATTCTGAGTGATGCTTTGGAGGAGGAGTATGGAACAGTCCTGGCTACCCAAAAAGGTGCAGCCAAAGGGTATATGGTCAAACACAACCCATCTTAGTCCCTCTATACCACAAAGCAGCACCTCCACCACCTAATTCCTGGACCCTGTGATTCTCCATAGGATGGAAAAGTATTTTCAGATAAATTTGTTATTTACTTTCCCATCCAGAGGGCAATCCACGGGGTAGAGGAGCAAAGAGGAGTTATGGTTCCCATGAAGGAGAGTTTAAAGGAGCAGGTGACAGAGAAAACACCTATCAAAATCAAAGAGAGGGGGATTAAAAGGTGAATAACGTGTAGGACTGGGGAGTCCATCCAGAGCAGCTCTCTCTACAAGGTTTGGCCGAAAGAGAGATATTTTTCCTTCTTTTTTGCAGCTATTGTTCAAATTTACCTTTCCTCGCCAGGGTGAACATGAGCCATTTGAAAGCAACTTGGTGACAAAACAAGAAGGAATCAACTTCTGCCTCTCCAACAGAAATATCTGAGTTCCTGCTGGCAGTGCCACACCTTGTCCTTGTTGTGCCGTGATTTCCAGCTTGGGACAGCTCCCTGTCCATCCAGGGGCACAGGATCATTTCACTGGAAAAAAAACACTAAAAAAATTCCCTGGATTGCTGCAACTGCCCCAATTCCCACGTGATCCATCTCACCATCAACCAGGAGCTGGTGGGAGGAACAGGAAGAGCTCCAGTCCCAGCCCTTCCTCCTTCCCTCCCTTTTTATTCATGATCCCTTCTAATTCCACCAAGTTTTTTTATGGCTGGTTCTTCATAAACTCACCTTGTTAACCCAGCACAAGGCAGGATCCTTAGCTCTCCAGCTGACCACCTTTTCCCAGCACTGTGAACCATCTCTTTCAACGGTTATAAAAAAAAAAAATTATACAAATAAAGCAATCAAAGAAAGTCTCTGCTGTCCTGGGAAATTCTCTGTGCACTGGGAGGCTCATCAAACCAGGGGAAAGAAAGCAATAGCAACTTTAACAGTGCCATCCACAGCAGCCACAGATGGCTGCAGTTCCTAAATAAGCATTACATTAGTGCAAAAGGAGAGGGAAAAAAAAAGATAAAGGGAGAAAGGAAAATATAACAGCTGTATCTTAAGCCTGGAGGCTGATGCTAAATCTCTGTTTGTAGATGCTTTCAGCACTAGCAATAAATGTCAAGTTGCTTGCCTGGTAAAGGGGCACTGCTGAGTGTTTTATGCACCATCCTGGACCTGCTAATCATTTGGTGGGAATATCCTCCAGCTGTCCAGCAGCACAGGCAAAACAAGAGATGGGGGCAGAGAGGGAAAGCAGTGGGAAAAAGCATTAATATTTAAAGAGTATTTTAACACTGCTTTGAATGGAGTCTTCTGCTAAGCAAACAAAAAAAAAATAAAAATAAATCAATAGTGCACAGTGGCCTCCACTGCACTGACAGAAAGATCATTCGTCCCCTTGGCACTGCTGTCATCCCAAAACCACAGCTCGAATCATCTCCCCACCACACGGCCTGGAATTCTGCTGGATGGACAAAACAGAGGTCAGTGAATTGAGGGCCTTGACTTGAAATCTTGACCCTTCCAAAAGAGAGGAAATCTCACTCTGCAGGGAGCCAGGAGCGAAAGCAGGGTTCATAAAATGAATCATGGAATGCTTTGGGTTGGAAGGGACACTAAAGCTCATCTAATCCCACCCCCTGCCACAGGCAGGGACACCTCCCACTAGCCCAGGTTGCTCCAAGCGCTGTCCAACCTGGCCTTGGACACTTCCAGGGATCCAGGGGCAGCCACAGCTTCTCTGGGCAACCTGTGCCAGGGCCTCCCCACCCTCCCAGGGAACAATTTCTTCCCAATATCCCATCTAGCCCTGCCCTCTGGCAGTGGGAAGCCATTCCCCCTTGTCCTGTCACTCCAGGCCCTTGTCCAAAGTCCCCCTCCAGCTCTCTTGAAGCCCCTTTAGGCCCTGGAAGGAGCTCTAAGGTCTCCAGCTTTCCCAGCCTGTCTCCAGAGCAGAGGGGCTCCAGCCCTTGGAGCATCTCCATGGCTGCCTCTGGACTTACTCCATGTCCTCCTGATGTTGTTCCCCAGGGCTGGAGGCAGCTCTGCAGGTGGGGTCTCACCTGAGCAGGGCAGAAGGGCACAGTCCCCCCTCACCTGTTGCCCACCCTTCCCTGGGCACAGCCCAGCACACGGGGGGGTTCTGGGTCCCAGCAGCCATGGCCATGTCTTGTTGAGCTTCTCCTCCAGCAGGGCTGTGCAGGGACAGCTCTGCTCTCAGCTGGGGGCTGCTGGAGGATTTTCTCCACGATCTGGAAGAGAAAACATGAGTTTGCTGCCAGGAAAGATCACAGTTGACACAAATATTGGAGGAGCAGCAAGTGATGCCATGGCTGGGTTGGTTACAGCAGACAAGCTGTGCTGGCACAGAGGCAGTGGGCTCTCAAATACCCACGTGCCAGGCTGGGCTGGAGAAAATTATGGATGCACTTAAAAGTGCAGGCAGCTTGGGGAGAACCTCCTGGGGCTCGGGGATAACCCCACTCTGGAGGTGCAAACAGAGATGCCGTGAGGAAGGAGCCACCCCAGCACTGGGCAAGAGCAGCACCACGGTCCTGAGTCATCCTGCTCTTCACACTGGGGACCATGTCCAACCTGCAGCCAACTGAGCACTTGAGAGGAGCGTTCTCCTGAGCCAGAACCTCTCCTAGAGGGATGGGGAGTGCCGAGGCCCAGCCACTGGAGTGGTGCACAGGCAGCTCCCCAGGGATGGAGCTGCTCTTCATAAACAGAGACAACCTAAAGCACTTCAAATCCCCAAACACCGAGCTCAGAGGACACACCTGTGCTGGCCTCCAGGGGAAGGGCTTTCTTGCAATCCCTCACCTCCCTTTTCCGCTCCTTTTCCTTCTAAAAGGGAGGTTTCTCCTCTCATTTCCATTAGTCTACAACAAGGTGCAAAATCTCCCAAGCTGTGGAACCTTCTGCCTCTTTTTGACCCGGTCACCATTTGTTATCAGATCCATTTATTTTTTTTTTACACTTCATTATAACATTCATGTCCTCTAAGACACCTGGGTTCTTCAGCAAACCATGGGTGCCCTCTGTGGCTGCTCCATCACTCACAAACACTGAGGATTATTACTGTTTTACCATCCTATTCCCACTCCATCCATGAATTAGCTACGCCAATTAATTACGAACCTTTGGGATTCCTCCTCGAGCACAAGCCTTGAGGCTGAGGAGTGAAAGGGATGGTATTATACACAAGTGAGCAGGGTTTGGCTGCTCCTCTCTGAGCTCCTTGGGGATTTTCCATCAGAATGTTGATTTCTTGCAAAAGGAACAACTCACCTGGGCGTGTCAATACCAACACAGCCTTGTTTCCAGACAAAACAATGACCCGAGTGTTTTGACAACATCAAAACATCATGTTTCATTATTTGGAGGGCACAGAAAACCTTGATTTTAATTCTAAAACAACTTTTCGCTTAGAAGTTTCTCTTACCTTCCAATTGCTTTGAAATGCCAGAATCGACTCAAAAGATGTAAACAATTTTTAATGGTTTCACAGGGACATTTCAAAACAAAAAGTACATTTAAATTAAACTCCATAATGGGAAATGCACTTCTGGCTCAGCTCTGAACTCAGCGTAACACCTGGATGGGCTTCAACGTAGCTGAGAGAACCCACCCGGGCTGGATGGAGAACCGGGGGGGTGTTGGAGGGCATGGAAAAATGCAGGCCGAGCCAGGAGAGGAAAGAGGCAGAAGGACGAGCTTGGAATAACACTGTAGGTCAGGGAAATGGGAATTGGTGATGCCAGGTGGGGTATCTGCACATGGGCCAACTTTCAGACAGCTTGGGGGATGTGAATGGAGAAGCTGCCAAAGGAGGACATTTCAGAGCACTCGTTCCTAGAACAATCCACTTTAAATCCCACCAATAAGTGAAACAACCCCCTCAAATTCCCTCCAAAGCAGACTCCCTGCCGTGCCCAGGCAGAGCTGCACTGGGGGCTCGTGGTGGCACCGAGGAGGAGATCAGGGAGGATCATCTCCACCAGCCCTCTGAGCGTCAGAGAAAGTGGATCAGTGCTGAGTGGGTGGCTGGGAGAAAAGCTACAGCCATGCTCTGAAGCACATTAATTGCTTATTAATTACCCCATTAATCATGGTGACACCTTTGTCTGCATTCCCAGTGGCACACTTGCTGTTAGCTGGGACTGTCACACTGCTTTGGGCAAACTGAGAGACTTTTACTGCCTCCCTCCAGAACCTCCTGGGGCCCTAAGGGTGAAAAATAACCCCAAAAACCCCCACACCTCGGTGAGAATCCCAAAGGTGACATGGCAGGTTGGCAACTTACCCCTCACTTGCAACAGGCAGGCCAGGAAAATGCAGATGAGAGAGGACTTGTAGGCCAAGGATGCTCTGGAGCCCTCAAAAGTTTGAGATTTGTGCTACAGTTTACAAAGCATCAGCTTACAGGGCCCATCCAGGGCTTTGTGCAGCTTCCCACAGGCAACTACACATTCCCATTAAATCACAGGAAGCTGTAAACCAATCACCGGGGAAAATTTCTGTTCCATCACCGGTGCTTTTTCTTTATTTCATTATTTATAGCACTCTCTGATTTCCAGCAACTTTTTTATTATAAAAGAAAAAAAACCCCAAAATTATTTTCTTTGTCTGAAAATTGATAGAAAAAGAAATCCATCTCTCAGCCGTCATTTCTCCTAATGATGTTTACATCAGCAGATGGGGAAAAAATCACTTTTTAAACAGAATTTATTACCCGCTGACCCAAAGCTTTCCCATACATCACTGTGGTTTCACAAAGTTAGTTTCCACAGCAACATGATGTAACTCTCCAGCGTGTTTGGGAGCTGCTGGTGTTAACTCTTCCATTCCTACCCCTATTTCTTTGGGAGGGGGTATCTGGGCCATGTGGAGACCTCAAAGTTAGATCATGGAATCTCTCCTGAGTTGGAAGGAACCCACAAGGATCATCCAGTCCAACTCCTGGGCCTGCACAGACACCCAATAATCCCATCATGTGCTTGAGAGCATTGTCCAAATGCTCCTTGAGGTCTGGCTCAGGAAAAATTCTGGCTCTGGGAAAGCTCAGGCTCAGGAAGCCTGTGCAAAGAGGGACATCTTCAAGTTGCCTCATTTAATGAGACTCAACAGCTTAAAGCAAGAGTGGAATCCTGCAGGTGTCCCAGGCAGAGGGACCAGCAGCAGCTGAGGAGAGGCAGGAAGAAGATGGATGTCTGGAGATGCCAACCATAGAATCATGGAATGGTTCGGGTTGGAAGGGACCTTAAAGTCCATCCAGTGCCACCCCCTGCCATGGGCAGGGACACCTCCCACCAGCCCAGGTTGCTCCAAGCCCTGTCCAACCTGGCCTTTTCACCAGTGCAGCTGGAAGTAAGTTCATCAATCCCCACCCCATCAATCCCCCCCACGTGTTCCTCCTCCATGCCTACCTCCAGCAGCAAGCTCAGGATGCCAAGAGAATCAGGGAACAAGCTGTAATACAGGCACTGGGGTTCTTCAGAAAGACAGAGGGGACTCCAGGGGCTTGGTGAAGGTGGACAAAACAGACAATTCGGACTTCTAAATAGGGGTGAGGACAAACAACTCGCTCTGGGGGTCATCTCTGCGCTGTGTCTTGGTGCCCAGACACTCCCTGGCTGCTGAGTGACCCCTGTGGGAACATCTCCAGAGCTCTGTCAATCTGCAGAGACTGACAGAGCGGGGACAATGAGCCCAGAGCACCGATCAGCACCATCCCGAGGAGGGGAAGGGCTCAGGACAGAACAAGGCAACTCTGCTCCTCCAAAGATCAGCTCCAGGCTTTGGCCCCACAGACACCGCCAAGCCTCAGGCCCAGGTGGCTTTGGCAGCAAATGTGGCTCCTTAGCAATCAAGGTTCAGCTCTGAGAGAGACAGTTGCACCTATCACTGCATTTATTGATTGCTGGGATGTTGATAAACAATTGATTTTTTTTTTTTTTCTGCAAATGTCACCTGGAAGGAGTTTTATACTTCCCTCTACGGGGAGCGAGAGCCTAAGAAACACAAAGAAAGCAAACTCTCTTCTGCTCAGGCAGATAATTCCTGCTAGAAAGTGGCTGAGTAATAGGAATAAGTTCCTTCTTCGGGGATTTGGGAGACTACCATGGCAGGAGATGGGAAAAGCATTTACTCAGTGCTTTGGCTCAGATATCAGAATGTCACTTTGGCACCTTATCAAAGCAATCCAACATCTCCAGCCCCGTGGCTTGAGCCAGTTACAGAGCAATCACTGATCCACCTGAGCAGAGATGGGAATCAGCTCTCAGCACATGCCTGTGACAGATCACAGGCCAAGGAGAATAAAGGTTGTTGGGATCATGGGAGGTGTGTGACAATCCACAAACTGGGCAGAGGAGAAAGCAGCCCCACATAAGCCCTGTTGGGAGAATTCCATACAGAGAGCTCTTGAGGAAAAAAAAAACCAGCCAACCTTTTAGAGAGGACAAGAAAAATGCAAATTACCTGGGTCTATGACCACCTGAAAATTGATGCTACATATCACATTAGAGACCAGAAATCAGGGAGCAAAATGTGAGACAGGCATTGGGGTTCTTCAGAAAAAGAGGATCTTGTACTACCCTAACTTGGGAAAATTTTAAGTAGCAAAGCAAACTGGGCACACTGGAAATCAGGCCCTGCCAGCTCTGATCTCCCCAGAAATCCTCAGGTGCTGCAGAGCTCTGCTGGGAGGGTCCTCTAAGGAATTCCAAACATGCTCTGTGGATCTGGGCACTTCTCTCTGGACACCAGCCCTGTGTGTGCTGTCAGGGCCTACAGAGAAAGAGCTGCTTTCTGCTCTCCCTTAAGCATTCCCAAAAAAACACACAATGGCCAGAAAACACCTCCAACACATACAGCTTCAAAATCCATTGCCCACAGACTGGAGGGATGTGGTGAATCCCTGTGCTGAACCACTTCCCACCTTTCCCAAAGCACAGCTTCCTCAGTAGCTCCAAAAGAGGGAAGTCCTGGTCCTTCTCTGCCTCAATAAAAGGATTTGTAGGATTTGAAGATGTTTGCTGAAACAAGAGCCTCCATCCATAAATGCCCTTTGGCCTCTGTGTCAACTGTGTTCTCATCACTACAATAATTCATCAGCAAACACCTGACAGGTTTGGGAAAGCTGACTCAGGAGACTGAGACCAGATTTAGCCAAAAACACTTGCTCTGATTGATTTTCTTCCTAAAAAAACAATTTAAGCTTCCTTTTCTGCATTCTGTGTGGCAGCTCTTGCACAAGTTAAAGTCTCCAGGAAAGCTGCTCTGTGCTAAGAGGCATCACTTCTGCCAAAAAGGATACCAGCCCCATTTTCAGTGAGATGAGGAGTTCACTGATGGGGTTACTATCATTATGAAAGATCAGAGCCAGGATTAGTATCATTATCAAAATCAGCCTACCAATGCCATTTCCTCCACTTATCTTCAAATCCTCGACTCTATCAGAGGATGTTGACCTTTATATCAAAAAATGTCGAGCAGCCTATTTATTAGAAAGCTCCAAATTAGATGACCTAGAAGGAGAAGCTTTTCCAGCAGCACTTCCCACCCCCTCAGCAGGCTCCAGGCGCTGCAAAGTGCACAGGCAGGTTGGAGCCCAGGGCTCAGGGACCCAGCTCCAGGCTCCTCACACCAGCCTGGCTGGTTGAAGGAGATGTGCTAATCGATGGGGCAGCACAGCCAGGAGGGGTTGGACAGTTCCTGCCGAGGATTGAGGGATACATCCATCATCCCAGCGGGCTGTGCTGGGCGGGAACTGTGAAACCTCGGCCTTGCTGACAATGAGGGAGGGATTGGGATTGAGCTTGGAGCAGAGGAAGCCTCAGCAGCACCTTCCCAGGCAGCACAACAAACCCTGACCCTGCAACAGAGGTTCCTCCTCCGTTGTACAGAGCAAAGAAATTTATATTCGCAGACTCACAGCATGTGCTGAGCTGGAAGGGACCCACAAGGACCATCCAGTCCAACCCTCAGCCCTGCACAGGAACATCCCCAACAGTCCCACCCTGTGCCCCAGAGGATCAGCCAAACCCTCCTGGACTCTGGCAGCCTTGGGGCTGTGCCCACTGCCCTGGGGAGCCTGGGCAGTGCCAACCACCCTCTGGGGGAAGAACCTTTCCCTGAGATCCAACCTGAGCCTGCCCTGGCACAGCTCCAGCCCTTCCCTGGGTGCTGTCCCTGGTCCCCCCAGAGCAGAGCTCAGTCCCTGCCCCTCCTCTGCCCCTGCCCAGGCAGTTGGAACTGCAGTGAGGTCTCCCCTCAGCCTCCTCTGCTCCAGCTGAACACACCAAGTGCCCTCAGTGTCCTCACCTGGCTCCAAATCAAGGCCCTTCCCCACCCTCATGGACTCCTCTGGGCACTTTAACAGCTTAATATCTTTCTTATATTGTGGTGCCCAACACTACCACAATATTCAGGGTAAGGCTGCAATGGCTGCAGGACTCTGGACCAGGATGTGGATGTGCATCCCACAGTCTTTTCCCAGAGCTTTCCATATCCATTGTTTGGGTCAGGCTAAAGCTCAACCCCAGCTCTGACAGCAAGATAAGGGAAAAATGAATCTGTTGGAAAGAGAAGACCGGGATACAAAAACCATGCCCACAGCAGGTGACAAGTAGGAATGGGTCCCAAATCTTTGGGATTCCAGCACCCACCTACCACAGCTTGGCAAACATCTGGGCAGGATCTAGCCCTGATCATCTGTCCATCTTCACACCCAACATCCCATTTCCAGCAAACCTGAGGTCTCACAACTCACCCACACTGGGGCCACTTTGGATCTTATCACTTCACACCAAGGGCTGCTCCTTCCCAGCCTTTCTGCCCCATATTTTTGCCAGAGGGATCTGTCATTGAACTCAGCCCCAAAGTCCCACACTGCTCATGCAAAACTCCCACTGGAATCCAAAGGAACATAAAATAAAACCAGCTGCTCTTGGCTGTCACAGCCTAAGTGCATTAATGTCTTTTTATCTTCGTGGGGGCACTGCGGCCGACCCCTGTTTCCATGCAATTGGTGTTAATAAAATCTCTCTCTGCAGAAGTGACAAGGGAAAGATACACTTCAATTGGCATGTTTTATCTGAATTGAAATTCGAGTGCAAGTCTCGTGTTTCATGAAAACCTCCGTTGATGGCTCTCATCTGCCACTCTCCTCCGAGACCGGCCTTCGGGCTCATTATTCCCCAAGAAAACATCTATATAAGGCCTCCCCCAGCTTTGGCTTGTAATCAACAAGTCGTCTTTGAAACACTTATTTCAACCAGCTCGGATAATTCTCGCTGCAAAATCAAAAGGAAAAAATTGTCCGGAGGCATGTGGGAAATAAGATACGGAAGAGATCTGGAGCCTTGGCCAAAAACTGGTTAGTTTGGAGTTAGGGAAGAGTCCTTGGAGCTGAGAGGCAGTACCTGAAGGGAGATCTGAGGGAATGAAAGCAGCTGTTGCGGCCTCCTCAGTGAGGGAGGACAGGAGCTGTGGGCTGGAGCTGAGCACAGGTGTCCAACAGCTCCACAGGAGGAAATAATGCTGCAGAAATAGGTGGGAAAGAGGAGGAGAACCAGCTGAGCAAGGAACACACCTGACTGCAAAGCCAGCAAGGGTTCCTGGCTAACTTCAAAAGCAGGAGGTGGGAGGAATAACTCCCAGGCATAAAGGGTTGGATTGCCACATTCCTGAGCCGTGCAGAAAGCCACCAGCGTGGAAGGGAAGCCAAGGGATGCTGAGAAGAGCCAGGGAGCAGCATCCTCTCGTGAGGTTGTGGCCATTGATCCCTATTCCCTGCCATCCCAACAGCCAGGGGTACAACACGTGTGTCTCTCTGTCTGTTGGCGTGTTGGTGAGCTGAGGGTGATGCTCTACCCCACGTGCCACCTTCTCATTCAGCCTGGATGGCCACATGAAACCCTTAAGCCACGTAGAAATTCATCTGGAGGTCTTTCACTGGAGCCTTGGTGGCCTAAGAACCAAGGGAAAACACTGTCCCACTGGCTTCTCCAACCTCCCCAGCTATCCCTTTTCCAGCCCAACCTTTTCCCTTCCCTATCTACAAAATAATTTCATCCTGCTTAGATTTTGCTCTTGAAACCAGAGATTCAGGCAGGGTTTTCTTTGGTTTCACGCTGCCTCTTCCCTGCAAATCACTCCTTCTCTGTTGATACTAACCATTTCACCAGCAGCTCCTTATCTACACAAGCTGCTATTGAGACCAACTCTATCTGTCCATGCCAAATGCAAAGAAATTATGAATGTGCTCCATCAGTCAAGGCAGGAAAAGTGATAGCAATGCACAGAGACAGTAAATAAGCAAAACATCCACAGAGTATTTCAGACGTAAATCAAGTTACGGAAACAATTAAAGAAAATAGAGATTTTGTCTGCAATTACCATTCCTATTGCTGATCCCATCCATACAGACAGTTCTGCAGCAGCAAAATGAAGAAGTGACTTGCATTTTTAAAGTTTCAACGTTCCATCAGCAAAGGAACATTATTTTTTTTCCAATTGGGAGAACAGGTGTAAATCTCCCTCTCTGCTTTCCCATTTATCCAGCTCTGCTGAGAGGGAACTCAGCTGGAACTTGAATATTAGAGTCAAAATCACGGCAGAACTGAGGATAGTGATGAAACCCTGCCAAGGCCACCCCACCCAGAGGTCCAGCAAAACTTTCTGCAGGAGGTTTTGACCAAAGAGCCAATGACTGCAGCCTAAAAGCCCCCTCTGCTCAGCAAACCAAAGCTGAAGGAACTGATTAACCATTTTCTTGGTGCACTTTTCATCATTTCAAGTAGCAGCAGGTGAAGGCCACTCTCCCCAGTCCATGTGCAAGCAATGACAACAATGATTTCTTGGTCTATGCTTTTCCAGTACTGCTGCCCTGGTATTGGAAAAGGATAAAATATTGACTGGCCCTGTCTAATTGGTCATGGAAGGCAAGTGATTATAGACTGGGATAGGGAAGGTGGCGATTGGTGTAAGTTTTACAATTAATTTAATTAATAATCCACAATTAATTTATTGCTGCGTCTCATTAGGCAAAAAGGAGAGGTGTGACTGCTGGGGATCAAGGCACAGCCCAGCAGCTCTGCCAAGCACAGGGTGACAGCTCGACCTCAGGAGGTCCCAGGAACTCACCACTTCCAAATCCCAACCCCCTTCTGTGAGCGTGGGGGGATGGAGGAACCCCCCTCGGAGATAATCCCTGACAAGGAGTCCTGATGTGCTCAGACACGTGGGGACAGACGCTGGGACAGAAGGACACGTCTCCCTGCAAGGCACTGGAGCGGAGCAGCCCAGCAGGGTCTTGCCTTCAGCCAGGAAGATGCCCTTGGAATGTTCTGCTTGTTAAAGTCTTGCACGATCTGAGCTGATTGCGATTCCTTCCATCCCGGGCAAGCCGCTCCCAAAAGTGAAATCCTGTGGCAGAGATACACAAAGTACAGGAAATAGAGATTTTTGCCCTCAGTGTGGAGTTTGTGCAGGGTTTGTGGGACATTTCCACCTGTCTGAACGGATTTTTCCATGAAGTCTTTGTTGCAGATCCGAGGAGATTCCTCGCCCGGCCCAGCCTGCGCGAAGGGTCTCGCTCCCCACAAGACCCCAGTCCCTTCCCTCTCAGGGCAGGATTTTCAGGAGCAGGAGCAAATGGAGTTCCTTTCACTGCAGCCAGGATGGAAACAATGATCTGCACAAGGTGGGAGCTGCCTCGAGAGGAGCCCAACCCCGGGCTCAGTTAAGACCTTCCTCCCCTCCACAATCCCACCCTCCCCTTTCCTACCTCACTGCAACCTCCTGTGTTCTCACCTCGGGGGAAGTCCCAGGTGGGGAAACACAGGGTTTCACATCCCTGCCTCATTATCCTGATCATTTAATCACCTCATTAGGCACCTCACATTTACTCCAGCATTGCTTGAGGACAGAGATGAGGTGCCTTTCTCACCATCAGGCTCATCTCACCTCTCCTGCCCTGGAGCAGAACAGGGACAGAGTCCTTCTGGATATGCAAAGAGAGCCTCTAAAAGGCAGAATAGAAGCCAAAAGCGGCTAAAAAACAGGGATATTGCAGCAAATTATGTGGGATGCTGTTGGACACACATGGCAGTGCCAGGCTCTGCCTGGAGCTCCCCTATCAGAGGTTTCCTTCCTACTCAAAGAAATGTGTCAAATTAAAACAGGGATTAAAATTAAAATAGCATTGCTGTCCTGCAAAAGTGGAGGGGAGTTTTTATGTCTTTCACTCCCAAAAGTCAGACAAATATCAGCAATCCCTACAATTTGCAAAAACACACTGAAGAAAACAATAGAGAAGAAATTTGATTATGGTGCTCCAGTCTGAACCAGGGCAAACTGAAGCTTTAATTTAAAGAGAATATTTTAAACACCTCAGATTTTATGCCTCTTTTTTTTTTTTTTTTGGTTTAATCAAATGAGAAAATTAATTTTTAAAACTGCTCCCCTGGAAAAAAAAAGCAGGTTTTCAGTGGAAAGCAGCTGAGATGAAAAATTCTTTTGCGGGTTTCCCCCTGAAGAGGAAAAGGCATTTTTTCATTGAAATGGACGGGATCTGCTTTCTTTCCTGATGAAAGGGAATGGTGCTTCTGGACAAACCCCTGCAAAGAGGACAGTCCATGCCAGGGCACTGAGCATTTCCATGGCAGTTCCTCCAAACCAGCCCTGGCAGCTGCTCTCCACTGTTGCATTGGCTCCTGACTGCAGGTTTCATTTAAAGCAAAGAATTTGCCTCAACTCAAAACAAAGCTCTTCAATTTGGACTTTTCCCAGTGGTTTTGTTGTGGTTTTGAAAGCGGAGCTAAAATCAACAATTACAGAAATTGCTGTGCCTGTGTAACGAGCACGGCAGTGGAAAATTCCCATCCAGCTCTGGACCCAAACTCAGAGCAGACCCTGCACACAGGACTCACTTTGAAGAGCCAAATGAATTTTCCTCTGAGTTATCAGGAAGCACCAATGAAATATCCTCTTCTGGAATAAAACCCACTCTGCTAACTTCCAGCAAAATCCCAGTTAAAAGGGTTCACTAACGAAGCAAAACTTGCCCTGCCAGACAAGAGCAGTGGTGCCCTCCTAATGCAGAGCCTTGTCCCTGGAAGTGCTTAATTCCATATGCTTCAGAGAATGGAAGGGAAAAAAAATAATTAAAAGGCTCTTAATGCATCTGGGCAATTAAATAAAGCTGTAAATGGTGAGGAAATAATTCCTTCCTGACCCCTGCAGCAATCAGCTGCTGACCTGAAGCACGAGAATTGATTAGCCTTATCTTACCATAGCATGTAGGACTACAAATGTTATTATTGGCCATAAAATCAGCCAGCCCTTCATGGAACCCACTGGTGGCATTTGGCTCCGTGACCTCCCTAACTATGAATTTTGCTGGCTGGAAGGAGCACCCTCGGGGTTGGAAAAGCCTCCTCTGTGGAATTAGGACTGGAGGAGCTGTTTTCAGAGGGTGGGCAGCCCTGTCCCAGTTTGCCCCAGTCCAGCCCTCAATAAATTTGGTGCTGTGAGGGGTTAAATGCTCAGAATAAGATAAAACTTGCAGCTCTGAGCTGCTGGTGTCATCCTTCACCGTGGGGGCAAGGGGAGAGCCCAGGCCCCTCTCACTCCATTAATAACTTGGCTGTCAGCACCAGGATAAGGGAAATCTGCACCTTTTCCTCAGAGACAGCAAAGCCTGGGGTGAGATCTACCCTTGTCTCCCTCCCCAAAACAATCCCACCCTGTTGATGCTCACTCAGACCTGCCCTGGAGCGGAGCCCCCCCAGCCAAAAGCCACTTGCACGCACTGGGACATCACCTCTGGGGCTAATCCATAAGGAATTCCTGGCTCTCCCACAGCACAGAGCACTCTCTCCATCTGCCATGCCTCTTTCCTCTTCCTTTGTGCTGGACTAGACCCACAGGGAAGCACGTTTGGTCTCCAGGTCTGGGAAGCAAAGTGCCAGGTGACACTGGGAACAGGGAACAACTCATCTCCTGTAGGAGCAGGAGCTGTGTTACCTGCTGACCTCAGTGAGGGATGAAAACACTGACTGGGCTGCATGGGATGTCCACAGACTCTGGATAAACGACAGCACGTGGTGACTTCGGTACCCAAAGGGTGTGGAGGGGATCTCAGTAGAGTTTTGGCCCCAAATCTGCTCTCCATGGTGATTTTTTGTCCGGTTCAACCCCCCAGGTCCATCAGGGCGCAGATATTTCCTGTGTCCCAGACAAACCTACAACACACAGGTGTCTGGAAAGGGGTTGCTCTGTGGCAGGACACAGAAGGCCCCAGCAAACTCCAACCATCACTCCAGCCCTGGAAGAAGGAGGGAATGCTCTGAGGACATTATTACGTTTGCACTGCACTGACAAGGGAATTGGAAAGAGGAATGACCAGCCCTGAGCACTCCAGGGCAGCAGCAAAGCCCAGCCCAGTGCTGAAAAATTACTGAGATGGTACAAATGATCCATGCACAGCCTTGAGGATGCCTCTGAGGACCAGTGGCAGGGGCCAAGCAGGAGCAGCCCATCCTGTTTGGGGCACAGCACCACAGAGTGTCTTCAAACGAGGAGTCAAAGGTTATCCAAAGGGATGCTGAGACACAGACTGGAAGAGCTGGTAATTGCACCACGTTTCCAGCCTTTTCAAAGGGATTCCCAGCCTTTTGTAGAGGGCTGCTGTGGAGAGGGGATGCTCCATGCTGAGGAACATGCCCCCCACCCCCTCTTCCTGACACCGGTGTCACACTGTCCCCTCCAGAGCCCAGCACTGCCCGTGTGCCTCTCCAGAGTCACTTGGAGCCTGAGAGACACCCCCACACACACACACACACACTCAGGGGAGCACATTCCCATTCACAACCTCCAAACAAAGCCTTCCTTTCCAAAAGGAAAAGAAACAGAAGGGAGAGAGAAGAAAAAAGAAAGGCAGGAGGGGAAGGGGGACAAAAGGGACCGGGCAGCTGCACACTTCAGAGCCAGACCTGCCTGAACTCAGCTCGCCTGGAAACTCATTTCTTTTGATGACAGCCCCAATTAGTGTGTGCTGGCAACCCAGGCAGCAGGGAGCTGGTCTCTATGGAGAGCTGGAGAGGGAGGGAAGGTTTCATTCACCTGGATGGCTGAAATCTTTTAGAAAGCTGCCTGTGTGTTAATATTTAATGTGTTCACATGACTTGAGCTGAGAGGTATCTTGAGTCAGTGTGAATATGCAGCATCCCATCCCATCCCAGAAGGCTCCTGCTCCAGCTCTTCCCTCACCAGCCTGTGTTGTGTCATGGGGTGACACAGATTTGCAACAGAAGGCAGGACCTGCATGAGCCCTGTGCTTTTATGTGATTTTTCCAGGGATGTCCCTGTGATGGCCGAGACTGATCCTCCAGAGCCTCACTCGTCCCCTTCCCCTAAATAAAGGGAAAGAGGAGCAGAAACAGTCAGAGCTGATAGTCAACCTGGTTGACTATTAAAAGCCCGAAATAAAAAATAACTTGTGTTTTGTTGGCTGCATCTCCCCTCCCCAGCACCAAACCTTCCCAGTTTTTGGGCAGGGCCACGTTCCACGGGGATTGTGGCAGATGGGGACCCTGCAATCTGGGTGGCAGGTGCCAGAAACACAGGAGTGAGAGGGAAATGGAATAAAGACAGCAAAGAAATGGCAACGAGGAGAAAGGCAGCAAAATAAAGAGGTGAGTGGGCACAAGAGCATGAGGCTGAATCCATTAGAGGAACAACTCAGCAGCTGCTCCCAGCCCTCACCCTGAGCTTTGCAGGAGCTTTGCAGTTAAGTCCAACAACAAATACCCACCGTAGCAGGGAGATTATCAACATTTAAACAAGCTGGAGGGGAGGGAGGCCTGAACAGAGAAACAAGCAGCATTCCTGAGGGCAGAGCAGGGCATTCCAGCTCCTGGATGCTGCTGTTTGCTGCACATCCCATCCCTGGGAGCACCATCCTTGGGCAGCCCCAGCCCAAGGCTCTCCCCCCTCGCAGGTTTGGGTGGCAGGACCAGGATGGTGCAGCCTAATGCAGGACCTGGCCAAAACTGGTTGATCACCTCCACAAGCTCTTCATTCCAGCTTGTTTTAACCACACGCGGCTGTGCCTGTGAGAGCTTTGACATGTTGGTCACTCTGCGGTGAAAAGAAGCATCATTTTGGTTCACATCCATATCACAGAATCCTGGAATGGTTTGGGTTGGAAGGGACCTTAAAGATCATCTCATTCCACCCCCTGCCATGGGCAGGGACACCTTCCACTAGCCCAGGTTGCTCCAAGCCCCGTCCAACCTGGCCTTGGACACTTCCAGGAATGGGGCAGCCACAGCTTCTCTGGGATTCAACCTGTGCCAGGGCCTCACCAGCCCCACAGGGAAGAATTTCTTCCCAATATCCAACTTAAATTTATTCTCTTTCTAAGCTGAAAACATCTCCCAAAGCCTTATCCTGTCACTCCATGCCCTTGCAAAAAGTCCCTCTCCAGCTCTCCTGGAGCCCCTTTAGACCCTGGAAAGGGCTCTCAGGTCTCCCTGGAGTCTTCTCCTCTCCAGGTTGAACAGCCCCAGCTCTCCCAGCCTGTCACATGCCCAGATGAATGCTCTATAAATACCTTCAGCTGCCTAAAAGAGATCCTTAGAAGAGCAGCACACGTAGAAAACCAGAAAATTCAGTAATGAGGTGGTGCTGAAAAACCCCTGGAGGAGTCAGGACAACAAATGAGACGCTACGGTCAGAGTTAAATATCATAAATAACCCTGGCTCTGCCTTCCCTTGTCAAGCAAAAAATCAAAACTCAAGACAGGCCTACAAGTACACCGAGATGTTTGCAGGAAGCATGAAAGCTTGGAAAAGTGGCATATGGATAACAGCACCATTGAACCAAAAATAATGGATCTCCCTTATTAAATCTCTGCCTGCAAAATCCATTGTACAAAACACATGGCCAGCCCTTCTTATTCAGTCTCTCTTCAGCTTAAATACATCATCCACACCAAGGCAAGGCTCCAGCATATAGATTTCAGATAAATTTAAGTGGTTTTGGAGTTTGCCAGCCAAGCAGCTTTTAGGATTCTGAATTACAAACCAAGTTAGGAATATTTCCCAGAGATTAATTAAAATCCTTTGCTAGACTCCTTAATAACATGCACCTCAAAATAATAAAAAAACAAACAAACCACCAAACAAATAGAGGAAAAAGAAAAAAAATGAAAGCACTGTTGCTGCATAAGCAGGTACAACTGGATGGGATGAGTATGTTCAAATACAGTAATTATTTGAAGTTCTGTTCATGTTTCTGTGTCTCCTCATCCTCACCGTTGCCATGTGAGCATCAGACAACACAACTTCCCTCTCGTCCTCCTCTTCCAGCCTCCCCTTTCCACCTTTCCCCACACACAGAGGAGGAAAACTGTGCAGTGTAGTGTGTTCTTTCAGTGGATTTTTGATTTGGTAAAACACTTTTTACTCTTCTAATCTGCTACTTGACTGAGAAGAGGGGCAAGGTATCCCACTCCTGGTGGAGGAAGAGCCAAAACATAGCACTCCCCTTCTGAACACGTGATTTTTTGCACAATGCCATCTTGAGTCATTCTCTTCTTGTCCTCTCAGTAAACACCAGAAGGGAATAGAAACACCTGAGGCTGAACAAAAGGGCTCCAAACTAACACATAACAATCTGCTTTTCAGAAGAGTTGTGTGAGCCCTTGGAAAGAATCCAGCAGTCATTTGACTTAATGCTGGAATCCACTAAACCAAATGTTTTGGATGTACTCGTGCGTGTTTCCAAGCAGGAGGGTGGAAATACGAACACAGGCACAGGAAAGCCCTCACAGGCACTGTTTGATGGGACTGTCAGTCCTGTCCTAGTGCCCCTTGTACAGGACACAAAGCACTGGCCCAGTCCAGGCTCTCCCTGGTGGCCCAGATCTGCTCAGGTGGTGTCAGAACATGTTTTATGCTCTCTTGGCAAACATGACCCATTTCAGGAGATCTGGATAATTCCACAGAGGTGTGACCATGTGCCACCCTCTGTTCTGAATCACATGCAAAGGTCACCCAAAAGTTCCCAGATCACAGAATCATAGAATCAGCTGGGTTGGAAGAGAACTCAGAGATCATCAAGTCCAACCCTTGATCCAACCCTGCCGTGGTTCCCAGCCCATGGCACTGATGCCACATCCAGTCTGTCCTTAAACACCTCCAGGGACAGAGAATCCACCACTTCCCTGGGCAGCCCATTCCAATGTCTGATTACCCTCTCTGGAAAGAAATTCTTTCTAATATCCAACCTAAACCTCCCCTGGCACAGCTTAAGACTGAGCCCTCTTGTCATGAAACCACAGCTCCCAAACCCAAATCCTCCTGAGCCTTAAACCCTTGCACTTTGCTGAACTTCCAAGAGGTAAAGAGAATAAATGGCACATCATGGAATCACTGAGGGTGGAAAAGATCTCCAAGATCATCCAGTCCAGCCAGTACCTGACCCCCACCTTGTCCCCCAGCCCAGAGCACTCAGTGCCATGGCCAGGCCTTCCTTGGACACCTCCAGGGGTGGGGACTCCAACACCTCCCTGGACAGCCCCTGCCAGTGCCTGAACACCCTTTCCAGGAAGAAATTCCTCCTCGTGTCCAACCTGAGCCTCCCCTGGCACAGCCTGAGGACGTTCCCTCTCCTCCTGTCCCTTGTTCCCTGGGAGCAGAGCCTGACCCCCCCGGCTCCCCCCTCCTGTCAGGGAGTTGCAGAGCCAGAAGGTCCCCCCTGAGCCTCCTTTTCTCCAGGCTGAGCCCCCCCAGCTCCCTCAGCCCCTCCTGCTGCTCCAGCCCCTTCCCCAGCTCCGTTCCCTTCCCTACACACGCTCCAGCCCCTCAGTGTCTCTCTTGCCATGAGGGGCCCAGAGCTGGACACGGGATCCAATCAGCTCATCTGAACTCAATTATCAGCATAAACATGGGATGTACTGAGCACTTTTAGGAGATTCCTCAGAGCAGACCCAGCTTGATCACTCATCTCTCCTGTTTCAAAGGCCAACAGAGACACACCAAATCAGTCTGGGGTGCAGCAGAACTTACAGAGCAGCACCCTGGCACCACAGCCAGGTACTTGGATTTCCTCTTCCTCCAGTGGCCAACATACAGCAACCTATTTATTTTATTTTCATTAAAACTAATTGATTCTAAGCAGGAAGCCCTTTTTAATTTCCTTTAGCATTCGGAATAATGTGAGCCACCATAAATGAAATGAAAGACACCCCCCAAAACGCATTTTCAAATGTGCCCTAAATAGCAAACGACATTGAAATCAGCTGCAGCCAGAACTGTAATTGGAAGCTGCAGAGAGTCCTCTTTCAAGACTCATAATAATTGGCATTTTGCTGAAAAGGTTCATGGAATAGAAGTGTTTGCAAATAAGGGCCAGCTTCTCCAAAACATTCAGCTCACTCTGGTCACTCAAGCAACACAAAGTACCCCAAAACTGGTTTTGGCAGCCAGGTAAACTCCATGGATGGTGACCCTGCAGAGCTGCAGGGGTGCAAAGGAGAAGGAATACAGCAGGAAAGGTTCATGGAAGGACGAAATGTGTGATATGAGGTCTGGAATGGCTTCTCCATGAAAAAGAGCCCAATGGGTTGGGATTCTTCAGCCTAGAAAAGAGGCAGGTGAGGGGAATTGAAAAATCTTGAGTCCACTGGAGGAGTGGGTCAGAATCCCAGAATCCATCAGGTTGGGAAAGACCTCCAGGATCATCGAGTCCAGCCTGTGCCCCATCCCCACCTTGTCCCCCAGCCCAGAGCACTCAGTGCCAAGCCAGGCCTTCCTTGGACACCTCCGGGGGTGGGGACTCCACCACCTCCCTGGGCAGCCCCTTCCAATGCTTAACAACCTTTTCAGTGAAGAAATTCCTCCTGATGTCCAACCTCAACCTCCCCTGGCACAGCTTGAGGCCGTTCCCTCTTTTCCTGTCCCTTGTTGCCTGGGAGAAGAGGCCAAGCCCCACCTGGCCACAACCTCCCATCAGGTAGAAAAATTACTTGTTAATCATCTTGTCCAACCCAAGAACCAGGAGTGGCAGAGGAAACGAATCAAAGGGATCCACAGCAAATGATATAAAATGCTTCTGAGAAGAAGGGGGTGTGGAAAGTTTACAGGGGGTTCAAGGCAGGGCTGGGCAAGTACTTAGAAGTGAGATCCAGCGAGGATCATTAGACAGATGAGTCCTACCAGACAGAAAATATCCTAAGCTGGAAATAATTAGGGCCCAAGAGAGTACTCAAGGAAAAGTATCATGACTTTGCCTCTTCCTCCTGTTCTCCAGGAAAGCAATTATGGCCACTGGGTCTCTGCAAAGGGTTGTTTTCTTTTTAAAAACTACCTTTCCTGGGTCCTCCCTGCAGTGCCAGGGGTCACCCTGACCAAGGCAAACCTCAACACTCTCCTGGGGCAGGGGAAAGCTATGCAGAGAGAGGAAAATGCAGAGAGAACTGCTGTCAGGGGACAAGAACTGCAAAAATGTGGGGCAGAGCGAGACAAACACAGATGTAGGTGGTTGTATGGGCTGCTCCTGTGACTCTGATCCTGGTCCTTCCCACTTCAAGTGAGAGGGAGGAGAGGGCTGAGCTGCTGGACTTGGGGGGCTGGAGCTGGGATAGTTTTAGGAGAAGAGGAAGGTGAAGTTTAGAGGGAAAAGCAGCATCAAGTAAGGCAGGTGCTCAGGTGGGGAGAGCAATCTGGAGATGCAATCACGAGCCTCTGAAGAGACCTGTAGTGGTGCCTGTGCATCCCAAAAGTTCACCTCCTTCACTGCCACCCAACCACATCACACTCAACCCAATGAAAGATCCGACCCTCCCTCCAAATGTGGGCTCCCCAGGCCTCACTAAGACAGATGATACCCAACTAAGAATCAATAACCAGGCTGGGAATAAGGCAAGATGTACGACCCAGGGAATGGGGACTGAAAAGGGCAAGGCCAGGGGAGGGCTGATGATTGAAAGAGGGGCTGCAGTGGAGCAGAGGAAATCACACTGCTCAGCTCCTCATGCTTCAGGAAGGGAGGACTTTGGAAGAAGAAATGTATCCAAAGGAATCCAGATGCCAGTGAAAACGTGTTGGCACTTCCAGAATCCTTCCCAGTGTTACAGGGTTTAGGTGGCAGGAGGGACAGATCCAGAAACCAAGAAGGAGGTAGCAAGTTACAGAAACAGGGATGTTTCACCAAGGTAGAGGTTTGTGCTAGTAACAGCTCAAGAAGGGATTGGGAAAAAACCCAATCCACTCACCTCAAAGCTCCTCTCTACCTCTCCTATAACACCACACTCTCATTTCCTTCAGTTCTCATCTCCTTCCAGCCCGCAGCCCTGTGCCCAGCCAGGCAACCCTCACACTCAGAAACCCATTCCTTCAGTCTTGTGTCTCCCCCAGGATGTGGAGGGAGGCAATAAACACACCTTTTCCAAGAGCAGCTGCACAGCTTGCACCAAGCACGGGGTGCTCAGAGCAGCGTTACCCCCGAGGAAATTATTAAAAGAATCGGCTCATTTTGTAATTCACACCTGGGCTGCAAATGTGAAACAGCCTGCAATAATCTCTAATGAAATATTACATTGTTTAAAGAGTTCCCAGTGAAATTCGCCCTTAATTGATTTTTGATCTGTGAAAAAACACTGTGGAGAGAGAGAGAAGGTATTAGTCATACTCCTATCACTCCTGCGAGCACTTCCCTCCCTTTGTTTCCTTTGTCCCCAAGGAATCAACGTGACAGTGAAGAAAACAGCCTGGAAGATACTGCAAAACTAATAAATAACACTCGAGTGGGAATCCTGAACAGCACATGCTCTTAAATCATCCTGAAAAAGGTGAAGGAGTCTCCTAGGACAGCTCAAAAATTAGAGAATACGGGTTCGCAGCAAGCACTGTCCTGGGCAAACCCCACGGGCTGAGGGCTTCTCCACCCTTCAGGAACCTCCCCAGCAGGCCCAGGCTGACCACTTGTGCAGATTCATGTTCCACCTCACTCTCAGGAGAGCCTGCAATATGAATGACATGTAGCAATAGCCAAAAATCTTGACAGCAAAAAGCTGACAGAGGATTCATTGCAGCGTGAGCGTCCGGCTCGGGATGCGCCAGGGCAGGAGCAGCTGCTGAGGCCAAGGAAGCAGGTCAGCATTAAATCCCGAGACAACTCACTGAAAAGCTCTTCCAAAACCCAGCAGCAAAGTATCATAAAGCAAATGTAAAATATAGCTGGAAGAGATGAGAGGAAATGCATCTATAAACATCACTGGGGACCAAAATAAACTGCTGAACCAGGCGGCTGTAAAACACCAGCCACTCAATAAGGTTTTAACTAACATTTACAACAGCCACTTCAGACAAACCAAAGCTAAGAACAGAAAAAGGAAAAAGCAAAAAAAAAAAAAAAAAAATAAAATTAAGAAAGTGATGTGCAAAGGTTTTCCCAAGAGCTGCTGCGAGGAGCCACAGCACAGACCGGCCAAGAGAACCAGCACAGTAACACCTTCCACAGCAAACAGGCTGTGAGGGCTGTGACAGCAGGCTGAAAAACCTGGGAGGCTGCCAAGCGAAGTGGAAATCCCTGGACATGCTGAACATCATCAACAATAAAACCTCCAATAAAATAAAGAGGATATTTATGAAGGAATTAAGGGGAGAAGAAGAGCCCTCCCAGTTGCCATGCTCAGATCAGCTGCTGCTCAATAACGTGTTTCTGTGTCTGAACCTGGGATAACAGACAGTGCATTGCCTTCACTTCATAGCACTAATAAAAGTTTTATAGCATAACCTGGTACAGGTTGCCCAGAGCAGCTGTGGCTGCCCCTGGATCCCTGGAAGTGTCCAAGGCCAGGTTGGACGGGGCTTGGAGCAACCTGGGATAGTGGAAGGTGACCCTGCCCATGGCAGGGGGTGGCACTGGATGGTCTTTAAGGTCCTTTCCAACCTAAACCATTCTATGATTTTATTATTATGATTCTATGGTTCTTATGGGAACAATCAGATCAATTTTGCATTCTGTAAAGCATGTGTTGCTTTATACCCCCAGCAAGGGGTTGTGCTTTTCAGCTGCTGCTGGAGAACTTCCCTTATCATTCAATCAATATCTCTGTAAGATCCAGTGAAATGGGGGAATCAGCCAGATGGGATTTGAATGGAGTGGTTCACCTGTGACTGTGAGTTTTATCCTCAAGCAGGACTCAACTGGGACCAGGCTCTGCTCTCCAGGAGTGGACAGGCAGAAGCACCAACGGGAGGCTCTGTGTGGAACTTGTCCATCTGAAGGGCTTTTCTTGTCTGTACCTGTCAGAGGAACTTCCTCCAGCATCTCTCCCTGGGCTGCCTTGTCTAGACTATCATGCTGAGAATCTGGGACATTTCATAACCTCCTTAAGAATTGTCACCTTCAGTTCTGTGTTACAGAGTGACCTGAAAGACTGTCCAAGAAAAACATGAGCTTGACTTCTCAAATACACAAATTCCTCCAGCTCAGCCGTTCCTAGGCTGGTCCAAACCCATGCCACAGTTTCTCACATCTGCCAAGAGCTGCTGTGTGTGAACTGTATTTCTTCCACCACAGTTTTTTTGGGTGTAATCACGCACAGTTACTTTTTAAAAATTCAACAGGAGCAAAATAATTTCACACTTTGCCTTCGGGGAAAAAAAATAAGCAAAAAACCAGCTGCATGCAATAGGTATCAGTGATATGCCTGGAAGATGACAGGGGCCAAGGCAGTCCATGCAGAAACCTCCTGCTTGCTCTTTTGGAGCTGGTCACATCTGCAGATCTTAAAAAGCACCTTGCCTTGGCTCACAACACAGAAGCTGATGCACAAGGACCTAAAGTGATCTGGGCAACAACATCCAGTGGCAAGGACACAACTGGGAGCCAGGACTCCCATGTCTATCCACTCTGCTGGAGGTGGAGGTGCTTGTTTTGTTGTTTAAGGTACAATTTCGTGCACTTCTTACCTGCTTCCTTTGAATCTAATGATCTATGCTCTCGGTTTGATTTTTCTGCCTTGGAAGTCTGCTCCTTGCTAATTCACATTCATCCATCTCGTTTTCCTTGTTCCCTGCACACTGACATTTTTCTGACTGCGACGTGTTCAGCTACATCATCCCAGGCATTTTATTTGTGTGGTTCTGCTCTAACAGCCACCGTGGCTGCTTCAAATTATGCCTTGCTTTCAGTTTTGCTCGAGTGTAAAAACGTCGTGTAAAAATGAACTGCCCTCTGATGAAGGCTTTCAGACTTCCCATCTGAGGAACAGCATGCAGCTCTATAATTTTTTTTTTTTTTCTGGGAGCAATGGGAGAAGGATCAATCCAGCTTTTGTTTTACAGATTGCTGCAATAGGTGGCTTCCCTGTAGGAAGTGCTGCAGCACTATATTATGCTTATGTAAAGGGTAATCACTGGGGACTTGGAGAACTCCACTTTTAGGAAGTGCCTGACGAGTGAGAACAGCAGGTGTGGAGGAAGAAGAAAGCTTAAATGCTTTCTGTCCTGACTTTCTCTTCTTTTATGTTTGGAGACTGAACTCGGTGTCAGAAGCAAGTCGGCTCCTGCAGGTACATGAAAGTGGAAAGGTGTGAATGTGGCAAGACAGAAAACCCAAACAAACAGTTTGGGCTGAAGCCCAGCCCCGGTCCCTGAGCAGGTGGCAATGGAAGGGGCTGTTCCCAGCAATAGGAGGCTCTTTAGCTCACTGTGGGAAAAGTGGGAGACTACAAGAGGGGCTGGATAAAGGAGAGAACAAAGCGGCAGCAAAAACGCTGCTGAAGTGTGGGGGGGAAAGGCTGCAAAGGCAACACAGCCCGTCACACCAGCTGAGAAAAACACACTGAAACCCTGGATAGGCTCCACAAAGCCATTTCTGACCCACGTGAACCTCAAATGCTAAAGGTGCCCCTCTCTGCCCCTGCAGACCTGATGTTAAATGCACCTTCGTGCTGCTCAACAGCACAATGAGCCACTGCAGGGAACAAACCTGCAAAGAGGGACCCTTTGCTTTGTGTGTTACAGGCACAAAAGGTGCAAAAGTCCAAAGGGGAGACCCAGAAAACGCCCCCAAGATGCAGGATCTGCTCAAGTCTGAGCTGCAGGGGCCTGCAGTGGGCAAAGGGAAGCACTCGAGGGTCCTGTGTGACAGCAAAGACCTGATCCCATCCAGAGGGAGAAATGAGAGGCAGAAACTGCTCCAAACCATGCCATGAGCAGCTCTCTGCACTGAAGGGGAAAATACAGTTTGCCTGGTTTACTCCTCATCTAGAAGGTCTCCCTCCTCTTGTCCTGAGCCTTTGGGCATCTCAGAGGCTGAGTCAGAGTTGCCAGGGGGGCTTTCCCAGTTTTGGGGGTCACGTCTGTCTGGGTCACATCCATTCCTTCCCCTGGTGCGTGTCCAGCTCTGTGAAGTCCAACTCCTGGGTGGCCTTTGAGAACAACTGGAATAAACACAATGGAGTAAAAAGCAGCAGGAAATTCCCTGAGCGGAGACTCGTGTGAAATAACTGAGGAAGGAGAAAACCCCTCTGCACTACCCTCAACACTGAGAGCTTTGCTAAAAGCAGCCTAACAAAGGGGCAAGAAGCTGCTGGGCCAACACAGCAGTGCACGTGTGCTCCGAGCACGGATCAGGACAGCCCAAGGATATGATTTGCATCCCTCTCCAGGCTGAGCTTTATGAAAGGAGCAGCTCACAAACAAGCAGGCAGAGGGCTGGTGACGCATAACAGCAGTGAATGTGCTGGACAGCAAAGACCTCCCCGATGCTCTGCGAGGGAGGAAACAAAGCTGAGACAAAATAGAGCCAAATTAAAATGACTCTGCCAGTCACAACAGCACAAAGACAATACAAGTTCCGAGCTGAAAGCCAAGGGAAAGTGCAGACTGAAATACTAAGTGGCACAGTCAGCACAGAAGATGCTATGTGAGCCTAAAATACAACTTCATCCACGAGGCTGTGGTGCAGAAGCTGCAGGAGATGAATATACAGCACACACACAACGAGAAATGGAGAGAGGGAGTGACCTCCACAATCCCCACATCACCTCTGCAAGAGAAAACATCCAACAGGGTTTGAAGGAACGGGATGGCTCTCGAGCACACAGCAACCAGGACTGGGGGAGAGGAGAGGGATACAGCAATGTATTCCACCAGCAATATATCCTGGGAATGCACTGCATAAGAAGAAAAGCATTCTGAGAGCAATAGACATTTCTGAGGCAGAAATGTCCTCATCACAAGGGGAGGTGTAAGGCAGAGGAGCCTTACAATAAAATCAAACATTTACATGCCACTGAGGGAATTCCCTCCTTCAGAGAGCACACATCCAAATACAAGCAACAGAGGAGACACTAATTCCCTTGGCAAAAGCAAAAGGAAGCAGCAAACTCTAGCTCTGGCAGCAGGACACACACAAAACACACCCTTTGGAGCCAGGGAAGTGGCAGCCTTACCGTAATCTCGATGCTGGCTCTCAGTGGTGCAGAAATGGGAGCGTTCCCTGGGATCCAGGCTGCGGGGAAAGGTCTCCAGTGCCACCAGCCAGCTCCACAAACAAGCAGGTAGGATCCTCTCTGAAGCTGCTAAGCTGTGTTTGAACACCCCCAACACGGTTTTAGGTCTGGAATACAAGGACTAACCCCTCTTTGGCCGCTGGAAGCAGCCAGGAGGGGAGAGGTAACACCGAGATGAGGCAGAGAAGGGATCACACACAAGTGATTTCCCATCTTCAGGTTCCAACCCCATCCCACGAAGCGAAAGCAGCACAGCTGATATCCACAGATCCTAGAGAGACTCAGAGATTATCAGGGCTTGGAAATGATCTCATAAAACATCTTCCTAGTCCTGCTGTGCCCCAACGGCAGCACCTGGACAAACACACGTTACAGCTGCGCTAAGACAACACAGCTGCTCTGCAGCTTTCTCTGAGATGCCACGATGGGAAGGAAGGTGAAATCAACCCACAGGATGGCAGGGAATGGGGGCCTAAGCCATCCCATCTACAAAAGGAACAGCTGATACCTGAGGCACAACAATCCCTGGAACAGGTCTGTCTTGCTGGAGAGCCCGCTCACAAAAACAGACGCAATGTATATTCAAAGTCAGAAAGGCTTTGAGAAGAAAGCCTCAAATCACTGCTGAGTGGGTTTTTTTAAAGCCACAGTTTGCAGTCCAAAATACCTCCTGTGCCTCCCACTGAATGTGAAATCCAGGAGCTTTGCCATGTGCTACTGAAGGGAGGGTTGTTTTCAGGGATGGTTCCCTCCCAGAGCATCCTCCCAGCAGCAGCTGAGGTGCTGGGATATCACCCCAAAATAAACACAGAAAACTGCTCAAAGGCATGAAAACCATCAAAACAAGTCAGACACTTGGCCAACTTCAAAGCCAGGCTTGGAAAGCCTCCAAGAGCTGTTCAAGACCAAGTTCTCCTCTGCAGGAGCTGCCATCCCTCACCCCAGCAGGATGGGAGACCCCAGTGCCAGTGCCACCCTGCCCTCCCTGCTGCTGGGAAAGGCTGAGCAGGAGCTCAGCGCTGGCAATGCAGGCACAGCACTGGGGATAGGACACAGAGGGGCTCTTGGATTAGGTCAGGGTGTCTTGGAGGAGCTGGGAAGCCATAAAGCTGTGGGAGATAGTGCAGGAGGCTGATCTTCTACCTGCAGTATTCCCAAGAGCTGCTTTCCTGCAGGTTAAGCTGGACAGGAGTAGGGATGCCAGAGGTCTGGCAAGTGCAAACACATGCAGAAACGCTGATCAGGCAGCAGAGAGAGACATACATGAATTATATGCTGTCCTTCAGAGACCTTACAGCAAAGTTGGAAGGAGCCTGACATG
The DNA here is from genome assembly GCF_003945595.2 of Pipra filicauda. Classification (NCBI taxonomy): domain Eukaryota; kingdom Metazoa; phylum Chordata; class Aves; order Passeriformes; family Pipridae; genus Pipra; species Pipra filicauda. Next base: position 2,719,956 of record NW_024105098.1, on the reverse strand, counting down.
GAGAACAACTTCTCCTTCTCGTTGACCTTTGCTTTCCAGCCTCCTGGAAAACCATCCCACAGGGCTGCAGGAGGCACTACAGGGAACACAGCAAAGCCAAGGACAGTGGCTTGATCCCAACACACAGGTTGTGTTCATTCTCTGTGCTTTTGTACCATTTTCCTGGGAAAGGAAATGGAGCCAGGTTGCCAAGCACGAGCCACTGCAACAGCGAGAGCAGGCCCAGCAACTCAAAGAGCTGGGAATTGGCTCCAGAAAAGCTGCAGGAAAAGAACAGGGGAGCAAGGCACTGTCACAGGGACAAACAGCCCTCTTGGGCAATGCCAGATGTCTACATCCAGCATCTCCCATTCTCCTGTGACTCCAGAGAGCTGTGGTGGGAAGAGGAACAACAGGTAAAGGGAGAAAGGCCTTAAACTTAACAGAGGAGAGATTTAGATGGGATATCAGGAAGAAATTGTTCCCTGTGAGGTCAGTGAGGCCCTGGCACAGGTTGTCCAGAGAAGCTGTGGCTGCCCCTGGATCTCTGGAAGTGTCCAAGGCCAGGTTGGACAGGGCTTGGAGCAACCTTGGCTAGTGGAAGATGTCCCAGCCCATGGCAAGGGGTGGGATGGGATGATCCTTAATGTCCCTTCCAACCCAAACCACTCTGTGATTCTATGATAAAGACAATACACAAATGAACTAAAATAAGCATCCTAAGAGTCCCAGAATTACAGTCTGCCTGATCCCAGGCCAAACAACCCTTTTCCTTGGGAACAGCCACCCATGGGAAGCAAGCTTAGATTGAACACAGAAACCCCCACTCCCTAACACCACCAACTATTTTATGTACCTGTTTAGCCACGTAATTCAACATTTCAAACCCTGAGTTTCCATGGCTAGGACAGTGGTGGGGATGATTATTCCCCTTTGGCAGGTGCTGGCAGTGTCCTCACTGAAGCCAGAGGCACATGGAGGCAACTGGAGAGGTGCTGGAGTGGTTATTGATTTGCTGCATGACCTTGGCTAAGTCATTTAACCTCAGTTTCCTCATCTGTATATTGGGAATTATGGGACTTGCAGAGTGCCACAAATTCATCCGAGGGAACTACTTAAGAGCCCTATTATGACTTAATGGGATTTCCCACTTCAGAATGACTCCTGTGAGGATTGAGGCAGCAGGACTGGGATGTTCACAGCCTGACTCCTACTGGAAGTGCAGAGCTTTTTTTTTTTTAATATGGTTTTCCCCTCTCGAACACCCATGTAAACCTTACAGCTCAGGAGCACACAGCCTAAAAGCGTGTTCAGCCTCGACACTCTTTACAAACACTTGTTTAAATGACTTTGGCCTCATCAGCCATCCACACTAACAAGCCTCTCTCCTTGACTGATCCATGCAGGATCAAACACACGGAGTTTCAGCCCATAAGATGCTCAGCTGGGTACCTGTGGTGTGAAGTCTTCTCAAAATAAGCTGCAAACTGTCACATAATGGCTCCCTGGAAGAAGTGAAAATCCAGAGGATCAACTTAAAAGCTGAAGGTACTAAGAGTGCCCTGGTTCTCTGTGGAAGGCCAGGTCCAAGGTCCGGTTTCTCCCGTGGTGCAAGTGCAATCCCACCATCCACAGCAAGGCTTAAATCCCTTCCTAACCCCCACAGAGCCCAGCCTATCTCCAAGGTACATTACAAGCCACTGCCCAACATAAAACAGGCAGTGATGTTTCCTAAGAACAACCAGAGTTCCACTGGCAAAGCAGCTCCAGACACCTGGAGGACGATGCAGGCCAAGTGTTCGGAAGCTTAACACAAAATTCTCCTCTGCAGTGAATTCTTTCCCAGGGAAGGTGAAATAAAAATACCCAGTGTTTGTGCCTCAGTCCAACCAGCACTTTATAACCACACTCACAGACCCACACACTCAGCCATGGCACTTGGAGACCAGAGGGCTAAATCCAAAGATCTTTCCTATTCTGACTGGCTCTTCCATGGGGAATGAAACCCTTTTACAAGACTGAGGAATATCTACTTGTGCCCTGTCACGCTCCCTTGCTCCTTCCTCACCCTTCCCCTCATCACCCACACAGTCACTTGGTATTTATTCTGCTCTGTTTTATTTGGATTTCCTCTAAGCAGCCTCATTAATCTTCCCTGCAGATGCACAGCTCTGACAGCTGGGTCTTGACACCTCCAGTGCCACTGAAGGACATTCTCATACTCTTCTCTTCTTTTTCCCCTGCTCCTTTCTCCTTTTAAAGAAACCCTTCATACCTCAGCAGCCACAGGGGTTTTGATTAGAAGGTCATGTGAACTGGAGAGAAGGGGGCTGTGGGGGAGGAAGGCAAGGGAAGAGGATGCAACTCCCACAAGGAACTCCCAAAGTCCCACTGAAAAGGTCAGCGTGCTTTTGAGTCCTCTGCACTGCTCCCCAACACAAAAACAGATACTCAGCCCAGTGCAGAGATACTTGATAAAGAGACTAATGAAGTGGAAAGAGTGTTGTAGGGAAAGAATAGTCCTCTCTCATCTCGACATCCCATGATGCTCCATCTAGTTGCTATGGAGACTTAAAAAGAGAAGGGGTTTTGTTGTCTTGAAGGGCCTTCTCCCATCCCAGTAACCTTGACCTTTTCCAGGTTGGTGTGTTTGTGTGTGCATGTGTATGTGTTTATAAAAAAAAGAGATAAGGAATTCCATTTCTCCTTATCTGGTCATGGCTCACTGGCTGGCACTGATGCATGTGGGGGGCCGTCAGCCTGTGTCAGCCTGGAGACTTGGAGAGGATAAGAGCAAGAAAATACAGAGGGGAGCAGTTAATTAAGGCTGATATTGCAGAGGACATTGTTTGCTGGATAATGAATTCCGCGCGCTCCAGACACACAAGTGCAATTAAAGGTGTGAGAGATGAAGGGCAGGAGAGGAGCAGTGGGTCATCTATTACTGTACAAAATGGCCCCTCTGGTCCTCCAAAACTGGGGCTTCACACAAAAAAAACCCACCATGGAACACAAGAAGAGATTATTTCTTCTAAACGAGGCGGAGGAGTGGCTGCAGGTTCCCCCGGGGTGAGGAAGGGCTCCCAGGAGCTCACAGCCATTAGAGGGATGGCAGAAGCATTTGACAGGTTGAAAGGAGGCTGATCCTCCAAGCAGGATGGATATGGGGTTAGGCAGACAGGCCAATGCACAGTTAAGCTGCTCACCAAAAGTCTGTGTTCATTCCCCTCCCGTCACCTGGAGCAGGTCTTTAGTTCCCGTTTTCTGCCAGCCCTCACAAAGGTGCTCAGAGACAGGGTTGGCACCAGGAGCCCACTATTTTCATCCTCCACGGTCCCTCCCAGCACCCAGCCCTCATCTACATCTCACAGAGACACCCTCCACCCTCCCCATCTCCTTCTCAAGGGAGAGAGGGACACTTGGCACCAAACTTTCTGCTCCAGCTTGGGTCTCCTCCTGGCTCAGAGGCACCACAGCACCACAGACCCTTCTGCTTGCTCTCCATCTCAGGCCATGAGCTTCTGTGTCCCACCTCGTCACGGGACAAACAAGTGAGGAAAGATGATGGAAAATCATGTTATTTTGTGGGATAGAAGTCACAGAGCTTGGCCTGGAGAATGTTGATACCAAGAGCAGAATGAAGACATGAGATGTTCCTGCCACATCCTCTACAACAAGAGCAAACCAGGCAACAGAGTCCAGCCAAGAGCACAACCCCCTCTGGGAGTAAGACCTGGATTTGGATGGAGTGCTGCACAACCCCATCTTTAACTAGTGAGGGTTATTCATGTTAGATAAAGAATCCAACACGGTTTGGCACCTGGATTGCTCGAGCTGTGGGTTAATGAGATTCTGCTGTCCAGGATGTCTTTGGACTCCTCTCAATTACCAGCAGCAGAAGCGTCCCAGGGTCAGATTTCTAAGTGCTTTAGGGATTGAGCTTCTCTGTCCCTAGGGAGAGCACGGATAAGGTTTATGGTCACCACTAACCCTCTGTCTGTGCACTCCCTAAATTAACCCAGCACTGACCCAGGCAAGATAAGGAATTCATCTCAATGAACTCCCCGATCAGTGACCTTGGCTGCTCTCCACCCTCCAAGCCTGGCTAAGCTTTCTCAGATCCTGACTGACTTGAAGCAACTCTACTCCACTTGCTGGTCCTGACAGCTTTCCATATCATCCTCTCCAAGGGAGAAGAGAGTACAGAAAGAAAAAAAAAATCATAAAAATTTTATTGGAAAATATTTCTCTTTTAGCTGAGACTGCTGTTGATACGATCACCTTTTCATTTTCTGTGTGCCTGTGTGTGTGCCTCTCCCCTAAACCCATCTCTCAAGCTTATGATCTGAACTTGTTTGTCCATTCCCAGCCTGCCAAACCATTTTCAATAATAGGATCCATCTCCTCCTGCTCAAGGCTGCATTGTCTTCATATCCTTGGAGATCAGATGTCTGTTCTCCCTTTTATCACTTGAGCTGCATGTGTTTTGATTGTAAACACCCTGATAACACCCCTGTTAGCCCCTCACAAGTGAAATAATAAAGGATAGATAACATTTCTAGACGTGATACTTATACTGTCATCCTACACTGAGATAACAAGAAGCAGACAGCCCGTGAGTCTGTCTTACCCCGATAAAGATCTTGTCACCATAGATACAAAAGAGATAAACTTTCTAAAATAATATCCTTCTTCATGTCACTTTGCTGAAGTTGGAGAAGTGCAATTCCTCTCCCTCCTCCCACCAAGCGTATTTGCAGCTCCTCCCATCCCCAGCCCCAGTCAGACAAGCCCTTGGCACCTTACAAGACAGGAGTTTACATTTCTCACCCAGGTGAGAGCAGCTGACAGATCTCATCTCACAGGGCCACGTTCTGGGAGCAACCAGCCAGAAAACATCCCTGATTGCCAGCACATTGCCTGGAAGATTGGAGAACACACCTGACACTGCTTGGAGAAGAGTGATACCCATCACAGCCCAAACAAGCACCAGTTATCCCTACACACAGACCCGCTGCACCTCCCTGCTCCCAAAGAATCCCACAGCATCCGTGTGGTCCAGGGAAGCAGCAGGAGCAGGTTGCTGCTCCCTGCAGCAAGTGCCAGCATTCCAAGCTTGCCTTTCTCCACGAGAACTACAAGAGCTGCTTGACATTTCTGTGTTGAGGCATTTCAGACGTGAAAAAGGGGTTTGCAATCCAAATGAACACGTGTGCAGAAAAACCTCTGATCGGGCTGCAAGGCTTGGAAAGTGGGAACTGAGCGTTTCTCTAATAAAGCAAACTAAAGCACAATAAAATTCTATCAGTTAGTCAAGAAATACATCTGGCAATCCAAAACTGCTGTTACCCTGGGGAGCTGCTTTTATTGTTTGTTTGGTTGGTTCTTAAGAAAGTACTTTTAAAAGCCTCATAAAGCAATTTGAAGGACAAAAATATCCAAAGGAAACGTTACTAAATTGACATTTTCTCTTAAAAACAAAGTGAAGTACCTGTTGGTATCTACCACATTTAGCTGTCTTACTGAAGTGGCAGCAGGCAACACCAAAGCAGCTGACGTTTAGTGGTGACTGGTCTCCCCATTGCAGAAAATACCAGAATTTATTCTCCTCGTGGTGAGTATTGACCCTGGCTTTGCTTCACTGAATATTTACCTCTCGGGTCAATAAATCATCATGTTCATCTCAATAGAAGTCAGTATCTGCTTATTATTATATTAACCTTTACAAGGCAGATAACAGTCCTCTTTTCCCTCTAATAAGATATTGCACAAATTGAATAACAAGAAAGATTCCTTTGTGATTGTACTTTTTTTTTTTTTGCTACCAGCATTTTTGCTCAATTTGAGGCGTGTGAAACAACACTCAATTAATACACCACATGGAGCTGCCTTTCTCCTACAACCTGCTTTCAGAGCACACACTGAGCCCTAGGAAAAGCCCTGGGATATCTGGGGGATACACATTCCTGAAGCCCATCCTCTGGCCAACAATATTTAACAAAAAAAAGCTGCATCATTTGGTTCTTGCGGGCACCTGCACGTGGTCAGGATTTCACCCCGGCCAGGTGTCGGCACGAGGCTTTACAAAGCCCCCAGCACAAAGACGGGGAAGCTCAGCCAAAATTTGGGAAGCAAAGACATGTGAATTTGTGAGGAAGGACAGATGGAAGGCATGAGGATGAAGGCAGAAGGAAGGGAGCCTGGCACACAGGGAAAAAAAAAGAGTGAATTATGGAGAGGAAAGGCCACGTGCTGAAGCCGAGCCCAGCCCTCCATCCCCAACAGGCAGGGAGGGCACAGAGGAGATACCTGGTGAGGCAGAGCCTGCTCCCCTCCTGTCACCAGCCTTTGGGGATCACAGACAGCGTGGCACTTCTTCAGAAGTGCACAAGACAGCCTTGACATCCTGGCAAATTCATCCCTTCAATAAAAAGCAGTGACTTGCAAGGCTGGGTGTGAGATATGGCGACACATATGGCTGGCACGTTGTCCCACATATTGCCTGAACTGCCACTGTCACCCTGCACAGCTCCCAGATACAGCTCCTCAGCTATTAAAGGCACAATAGAAAATGTAATTTGCCTTTATATCTTAAGCTCAAAAGCTCCTTTAAAAATGATATATGCACTTCTTCCCTGAAATCTGGATTTTAACTGTGCTTCTTTCACGTGAAAGTGCTGCCCACAGGTGCCAGCCAGACTTTCTACGGAGGGGAAACCGATAAAACTTATGATAAAACATTAATCATGTGCTTCATTAGACTAGACTGGAATGGAAGGAAATATGTGCCATTAATCTGTTATTCTGTGCTTACCTGTCCAGTGAGGGGTGGTTGGCCTTGGGTACCTGCTGGGAGTGACATCAGAGAGAGCTGAAGAGGAGGGGGAAAGCTTGAGCATCACGAAAAACACTCAGCTAGAGGATGTTGAGCCAGAGGGCAGAGCAGAGAAGAAACAGTAGAAAGTCATACCCATAATCCGTGTAAAACACCACTGGAGTCTGCTGATGGATCCAAATATGGTCCCAAACATCCCTCTGTTTATAAACACTCGCTTCCAAAAGCTTCTGAGCTGCTGAACAAAAACAAACACCAGCCATGATATGAGATAAACAGGAAAGGAGCCAGAGTAAACACTGCAGTGGGAACAAAGCCTGGGATAGCAAATACAGAGCCCCAGGGGACAGAAGCCACTGAAAACACAGGGAAAGGATGCTCTCAGGAGTGGAACCAACACCTATGGACAGGTAAAGCAGGATGAGCTCCACCAGGTTTTCCAGCAGCACAGAGAACCAGGATCAGCACTGCAGCAACCTCCTGGAAAGACTCGGGGCTTTTCCCCTTCAAACCCCCACAGAACTGCAGTGCCAGGCACCTGGGGAAGTGGCTGGTGCCCACCATGAAATCCAGGTTGATCCAGGCAGGTGCTGAAGCCCTGTAGTTCCTCCTCTCCATGCCGGGAAAAAGCCTGGCTTTGGAGACATCCCACTTCACCCAAGGAACCAGACTTCTGCACCTGGGAAAAACCTCCCAGACTAAAATGTGTCTGGCTCCCTTCCCCAAGGAAAGGACTATGGCCTTCTCAGCCAACCTGGGAACAATGTGTATCACCCACAGAGTGGAGACAGTCATGAGAAACCAGAGTTGGGGAGAAGCTGCCACTACATTGTGCCAGCCCAGGCTTGCTCCTTGGAAAGATGCTGCCAGACGTGCTGAGGGACAGGGGGAATTCCCACACAGGGGGTGGCATCACCTCACCAGCTTCCAGCCTTTGGAATGCACCCATCTTACCTCCAAAATCCAGAGCTCAGAGGACGAAGGACAGCTGTGCTCAAGGACATGTTTCATGATGATGGGGAGGAACCCAATCCCACATCCCAGGGACAGGAGGCTTCCCTCTGCAGCGGGAAGGAACTGGCAGGGCAGCCCCTCCTCTGTGGCACACACACTGCATGGGATGATGGGCTCACGTCCAGCCCAAAAACTTTGGGCTTTTTCTGCCTTGTTTTTCGTGTGATGGAATTGCAGGGTTTCCTGCTGTGCTCTGAGAAGGGCAGGAACAATAACCTTTGCAATTAGCACTTGGCAGAACAAGCTCCTGTCCACAATAAATTAACGGAACCAATTAGGCAGGAGGGAAAAATAAGCAGATGCCATAAGGCAAATCCTGGCTCTGCCAGTGTATGAGCAGAGGCCATTCTGGAGCACTGGGACATCCTGCTGGGTCCAAGGAGGGACAGGCAAAGGCTTCCTCCCAGTGCCCAAGCCTTGTCCCAGTCAGGGGAGGGGAGGAAAGCCAACACAGGCTCCCTTTTAAAACCCGTCCTGTGGAATTTATCGCCCTGCTCTCACCTCGCTCATGGCAACCACACCCCGAGGGGCCTGTCCAGGTATGGGATGGACACAGACCAGGTCCCTCAGGGAATGAGGATCTCAGCTGGGATGTGATGGGTGGATGTGTTACAACCTTTTCTCATAGTTCTGTTTGACCAAACCCCTTCAACTCCTCCCCACCGCACCTTGTGTCCGTAGGACACAGAGGTTCTCCACCCCACCTCCCACCCCCCCCAGACAGCCCATCCCTGTCAGGAGGACATCGAGGGGCAGGGCTGCCTGTCCCTGTCAAGCCTCCCTTTGCTGCTTCTGGCCAGGGAGGAGCAGGTTTACCTGACCAAGACACAGAGCTGTTGTCAGTGCCACTCACTGAGAGCAGAGACCACCAGCAAGGGCACACGTGCCATAAAAGCTTCCTCAGCAGGTTCCACAACAACAAACATGGCCTGAAGTAACAAGAACACTGATTTTTCAGCCCCTGCCTAGTCAACATGCTCTGGCCTTCCATCCAACTGAGATACAAAGCTGTATTTCAGCTTCAGAAAGACACTGGATCCAGCATCCCAGGAAAGATCACTCTGATGCTCCCTTCAAATCAGCCTGGACATGAGAAAAGGTGTGTGCTTCAGAAAGGCAGGAAAGCCCCATAAACCAGGCAAAGTGATAAACAGCAGAGTGTCAAGATGGGGAGATGTGCCTGGTGGGGTTCAGCAGAGATCACTCACACCCATCTTTTGTCACCTCTTCATTAATGTCCTGGAAAAAGGAGTAAAGAGCAAAGAACAGAATTGGCAGCCCAGGCTATAATTAGGAGGTGTTGTCATCCTGGTGAAGGACAGGGACATAAAACAAATGGGGAAACAGGTCACAAATCAGGGGAGAAAATAAAGAACAGCAAGAAAAATGTCTGTCCACACAGATTTACAGAGGGGAGCAAAAGCATTCCAGCAACCAGAAATTCTGCTCTGCAAGGGGTTCTGGTATTCCAGATTTGTAGGTGCTGTGAGTGCCTGTGGTTCCAAGAGCCAGACAATTACTAACAGTTTGCTGGGGGGGGATTCTGTCTGGAAAGGAACCTCTCAAGAAGTCAGAAGCTCATGAATATTTCAGACAGCAAAAACATGAAGATCTGCCCCCATGGACATCTCCACAGTCACCTCTTGGGAATCCAGTCCCATCCCTCACGATCCAAAAAGCCTAAGGATGGGAGTTGGGCTTATTTCATAGCCTCAGAGTACATCCAACATTTACCTCCCAGGCTTTTCTTTTTCCTTTCTCCTCCGAATCCCTTTTTCCTTCGGCAGGAGTTACATAAACACTCAAGTCCCAGAACCAGAGCTGTAAGGAAACATGAATACTCATAAGAGCCTCCAGCATCCCTCTCCAGTCAGCAGCACAGGAACCTCAAAGGAGCCAAGCAATGTATTCATGCACCCAGAAAAACTCAGAAATTCTTCAAGGAGACTCCATGCAAAACACAAAATTGCAGAAGCAGGTCCATAAGGAGCTGGTTGGAAGGGCTGTTTTTAAAGGCACACTTCAGCTGTAAGACCCAGAGGTGCACTGGGAGTTCATTCAGGTATCTCCTGCAATTCACCTGGTGTGGACACGAGAGAGAACAAGATTTAAGGAAGACAGATGCACCCAAACAGCCAACAGGAGCAGGAGGGCTGAATAAATCCACAGCTCTGGTGTTTTAGTGTGTACATACATATAGATTTATTTCCCTTTAAGTACATCCACAACGTTAAGATGGATATGGAGATGCTCAGAAATCTTTGAAGATGACATGATGAGGACTCAGTGTGAAAGATCACCCTCCCCAGAATTTTTACTCCTTCTTCCAGGTGCATTAGAGAGCCATCACACTGGACTACAAATGAATCCCCAGCAGCACTGGCCTTCTCCCAAGCCTTAAATTGTTTATAGCCCATTCGATCTCCACTTACAGCCTTGGATCTGCTCATCAAATTGCATCTTCTTTCTATAGTTGGACTTTTTTTTCCCCTCTTAAACACTATCTTATCTAATCTGCACCATTTAGATTTTGTGAAGCCTATACATGGTACAGGAACCCAGTCAATCAGATTTAATATAGCAAAGAGCTTTCCCTGAAGCATTTTTTTTATTTAAGTGCACGTACGTGTGCTCAAAGCAGGAATTTGGGAAAATTCTTCATGGTCATGTTTTCTTCTCAAGATTTAGGGAAAAACGTGATGCTGAACTGTGGCTGAAGTGGAGTTTCTGTGTTTATGCTCCTTGTTTTCCTCTCCACTTCCCAACCCATGGAGTGGAGATGCTGCTGTGAACTTTCTCTGCACTGAGGTCGAAGATTACCTGGGATAGGTGTGGTCTGTGTGATGGCACAAGGACAGCTCTGGGGATGTAGAGGGAGCACAGATCTTTGGAACAGAGTGTAAGACACAACAGTGGCATGGGGAGAAACCCAGGAGGGCTCTGCACATCCCCAGGGCCTGAACAGCTGGTACAGAGTGATGGGAGGGGTACCAGAGTGATGGCAAGAGGCTGGATGGGCTTGATGCTGCTCCTCCCTTCTCAGCTGCCTTCTGCTGCCTCAGCCACTCCAGGTTCCCAAGAGGCCTTTAGGTCACTTCCAGGCTGCTGCAACTCCCTGTTTCCTGATTCATAAACACTTTTCTCCTCCTAGTGCTTATTCATGCATCAGAGAACATTCCTTTTCCCCTCTGTGCAATTACTGAGCACAAACATTGGCTTTTAATTGCAAGATTAAAGTTCCCATTAAAAAAAAAGAAATTCCTAGAGACTTAATAACCAAAGATTTTAGGAGGGGACCGTGTTCCTACTTGCAAAGACCTGCCACACAGACCCTTTTATGTTGGCATATCAAACTGGACACACATTTACTGTTGTTCTCCAGAGAGTCCTTCCTCCAAGCCTGCAATTTCTGTTTCAATTTGATCTCTACTTTCCCTGGGTCGTAGCCACTGCTGCAGAGATGCAGATGAAGTGTGCACGTTGTGCTCCAGCCCACTTGTAAAACCTGTTGGGGAGCAAATGTGTCACCTCAGCTTCTTCTGCCACTTCCCATCTATGGGAGACATCAGCCATGAGAGGATTCAGAGGTGTTTTGCCCAATACTCACACAGAATCCTTTGAGAAATCCACCCAAATCTGTATCAAAAAGCAGATTTCTGCTGTTTAGACATGGCATGACTAGACCAGGGCCATCTTTTGTCCTAGACCTCATCCTGCAGGGTTTGAATTAGGAGCAGTGGCTCCTAAGCTGCCACCTGCCCTGAGTCTCTGAGTAGCAGCAAATTAGAGTCAGGATGAGGCCAGAACAAAGATCTGGATCTGTTTGGTGCTATTTTTCCTATACCAACAAACAAAGTAAAAAGGGGGAAATCCCCACATCTATGACTTACCCACAGACTCATTCACTCCTCCAGTATTACTGCTGAAATAATGGCATCCCAAAGACATCCCAACCCCACTGCTAAAACAACAACATCTCAAAGACATCCCAACCCCACTGCTAAAACAGTGACATCCCAAAGACATCCCAACCCCACTGCTAAAACAACGACATCCCAAAGACATCCCAACCCCACTGCTAAAACAATGACATCCCAAAGACATCCCAACCCCACTGCTAAAACAATGACATCCCAAAGACATCCCAACCCCACTGCTAAAACAACAACATCTCAAAGACATCCCAACCCCACTGCTAAAACAACAACATCTCAAAGACATCCCAACCCCACTGCTAAAACAACAACATCTCAAAGACATCCCAACCCCACTGCTAAAACAGTGACAACCCAAAGATATCCCAACCCCACTGCTAAAACAGTGACATCCCAAAGACTTCACAACCTTCTCCTGCTAGACCAGCTGAGTCCCACCATGGCATGGGACAGGTGTCCTCCTCCTCCTGAAAGAGCTGATTCTGAGCTTCAATTAAAACAGGTTTCAATAGACTTGAATCCAACAGGCTTCACAATTATTCCCTTTTTCTTTCTGTGTGTGTTTGGTCACTGAGTCTTGTTTCCCTCCACAGGGAAGTCTGCTCACTAAGCCTGCCTGCTTATTTAAAACTCAGCAGTCTCAGTCCACTGCCATTTTGCCACCTGAGACCAAAAACTTGGAGTCCTCGAGTCGTCAAAAAAGATGCAATTAGCACCAACACTGCCTGGCTCACTCCCTCCTATTCTGTGCCCATGTCTGAAGCTCCTTCCTTTGTGAGCTCTAATGCGTGTTTAATGTGCAACTTAATTATTTGATTACAACGGCGTAATTATGTAATTGTAATGTATTGTGCAAGTTGGCTGGAAGGAGATGGGAGACATTTGCTGAGTGACGTGGAATACACAGAATAACAACAGCATAAAACAGGAAACAGAATAAATCTAATGAGATGATCATTTGGAGGAATAGTTAAGAAAATGGGCACTTTGGAAAATGAAAATAGCTGGGCTTTTTTTTTTTTTCTTTAATCTTTTTAATTAATTTATTCTTCCCTCTTGTCCTTTTGTGATCGGCAAGAAATTTCATTCTCGTTGCCAAAGCACAAGTGAGCACGGCTGTGCTGGAAGCAAATAGCCAGGCAGGCTGGCCTGGCCCTGCCACAATCCTCAAAGGAAAACTGAATTTGTTCTGGGCTGGCCCTCAGAAAATGGTAGCACAGCAAAACACACACACACACTTTACTGGATTTACAGGCACCCACGGCCCAGACACAACCATGTGCAAGCCAACGACGCTGAATAACCTCCCACTTGCCACGGAAATATGAGTAGATGCACGGAGTGGTTCATGGCAATTCATCACAGAGCAGTAATTCAAGTACCTGGATGAGCCCTCAGGGCCATCTCAGGGTGACACACTTGCTCTCCAACATCTGGACTTTGGATCAGAACGCTCATGTCCGTGGGCTGAACCCAAAAACGAGGGGAAACACACTGGAAGAACGTGATCGAGGTAAGCAACAGGCACAGGGGAGTTCACTGCAAGAATTGCAAACCACATCTTGGAGAGCCATTTTGAGCCCAGCTTTGTAAGCTCTCCAGTTTCTCCTGCTCTCCTTCTAAAGGCTTTAATGACTCCCTGTCCCCCAGCACCAAGCACATACTGCAGGAGACCACAGCAATAAATAAAAGCAGCGGCAGGGAGACAACCGGTCCAGCCAACTCACCCAGCTCTGCTGAGCTGCAGTCCACCAGGTTTCTGTGGGAGACACAAGCTCGTGGCAAGTATTTTAGGGAGACCTCTGAACCTGTTTCTCATCAGTAACTGATGGATAGCTGGCTGAGGGCTTGGAGCAGGAGAGATTTCCACGGCCAGGGTTTCTCCAGTCAGAGCTCCTGCAGCGCTGGCAGCCAGACATGAGCCAAGGCCAGGAGAGAGATTTGTACCCCTGACTCTTGGCACTTGCACACACACACTGTCAGGCTGTTCTACAGGTGACACGTTTAGACACAACTGGGGTTCCACTCAGGGCTATTTCAGCCAAGTTTCTCTCTTGCAAAGCCGCCTTCCCAAGCCAAGCTTTGGCAAACGTGGGGTTCTGACCCGTTTCAGCAGCAAAGCTGCAGCCTGATCCTGTCGGAGCACAAACTCCAGAGTAAGTAATACTGAAACTGTGCTGATGTTAGCAAAGCAAAGAGGGCCAGTGGCTGCCAAAGTCTGCTGCTATCCAAATAAGATTAGCCAAGGAGCAAACTCCATGGTGTGGAAATGGTCCCTCAGCCAGGCAATGCCAGGAGGAGTGAGCTCCTGTAGTGATGCCAGACAGGGAGGGGTGAATCACAGGATATGCTGAGTTGGAAGGGACCCACAAGGACCATCCAGTCCAACCCTAAGCCCTGCACAGAAACATCACCAAGAGTCCCACCCTGTGCCCCAGAGGATCAGCCAAACCCTCCTGGAGCTCTGGCAGCCTTGGGGCTGTGCACACTGCCCTGGGGAGCCTGGGCAGTGCCCAACCACCCTCTGGGGGAAGAACCTTTTGCTGAGATCCAACCTGAGCCTGCCCTGACACAGCCATTCCCTGGGTGCTGTCCCTGGTCCCCCCAGAGCAGAGCTCAGTCCCTGCCCCTCCTCTGCCCCTGCCCAGGCAGTTGGAACTGCACTGAGGTCTCCCCTCAGTCTCCTCTGCTCCAGCTGAACACACCAAGTGCCCTCAGTGTCCTCCCACGGCTCCAAATCAAGGCCCTGCACCATCCCTGTTGCCTCCTTTGGATGCTCTGGTTTAGTGTTTTTCTTATTGTAGATATAGGCAGCCTCAATTTGCCAAAAGTTTTATCAGTAACTCTTAGATAACACCCAATTTCAGTCCAAAGGTTCTGTTTCTCCCTGGGGTCTTCTCCACGTGAGTCACTGGATTTCACACACAATTACAGTACAGCAAAGCTTCCCTTCCCAGTTTGCCCATGGAAAGAGCTGCAGAAGTTACTGGGAGGCTCCATCCTTTCCCAGAAACACACATTTTGGAATCTGAATCGTAGACCACAACCCTCAAAACTTCTGCCACCTCCTACCTTGCAGTGAGACAGTTAAACATCTACCAAAATAACAAGTCAGCACTCTGAGATGGTACTTCAGGATAAAAGTGTTTGTTTGGTAGAGTTTACTTTTCAAAGAATGTCATCTGAAGCCAGAGTGAAAACATTTCTGGTTTGCAATTAGAGAAAAAGATTTGTATGTTCTCTCAGTTTTAAAAAAAAAAAAGGAAAAGGCAGCACTTAATGGAATCCTAACAAAGCAGCTTTGGCATATCCCACACATTCCCCTGCTTTCCTTTAGAACAAAAATGACAAGAAAACTTTGTGTGCTGAGGCTTTCTTGCTGTTTGGCTGAGTACAAGGTAGAAAGAGGCTGCAGATTGGCCTGTGCCACCAAGGATTTCCAGAGCATCTCCCTCCAAAGCAATCAGGGCTATCAGCTTTAAAACCTACCACTGATTCCTCTGCCATTCCAGAAGAATTCATTAACATTTTGCTCCCGGACAAAACAAGACAGGTCTTCTCCTGTGGATCTGGGCAGCTGCTGGGCCCCCCAGCAGCATCCATCACCCAGCATGTGAGGTCTAAAATTCCTCTCGCTGCACCAGAGCATTTGTATGCATTTCTGAGTGCTTGAGAATTATTATGTTGTGCAAAGGCTTGTCTAACTCTTCAGGGAGGTCACACAGACATGTTATATATTCAGCAGACGTGCAATAAACACAATTTAGCACCATCTACCCACCTTCAAACACTCCTGCTCGCAGGAAGAGGAAAACAAACCCAAATGTTAATAATGCATCAGCAGTGGGGCTCACTGTTATTAGATTTGTGGATTTGCTTGGGGTGGTGTGACATTCGTGTCCCAAATACACGCCCAGAGCAAGGCACAGTCCTGCCAGCCAGGGACAGATTGATGTGGGGGAGAAGAGCAGGGCACCCAACGGGGGATGAGCCTGAGTGTGACCTCCCTGCATGGATGCTGCCAGGCTGAGGGCTGGAAGGCTGCCTGCAGGCTGCCTGCTAAACCCAGCCCAGCCCCAGTCTCCCATCACAGCTGCTGCCCGTGCTGGCTGACACAAGGACAAAGTTTGGGATGCGTGGAAATTCAGGGAGCTGCTTTTCCAAAGGAGCAGCCTCATGTTCAAACACTGGCATGACCAGTTGCAGTGTCCCTGCAGTGAGGGCTGGAGCCCTCTGTCAGGGAAGAAAATCTGGATTAATGCTGCTAATTAAAAGGGACAGAGGACACGGTGCTCGGGACCAAACATCTTCTCGTCAGTGGAGAGATAAACAGAGCATGTCACAGAATCCTAGAAGGGGTTGGGTTGGAAAGGACCTTCAGGTTCATCTCATTCCACCCCCTGCCATGGGCAGGGACACCTTCCACTAGCCCAGGTTGCTCCAAGCCCTGTCCAACCTGGCCTTGGACACTTCCAGGGATCCAGGGGCAGCCACAGCTTCTCTGGGCAACCTGTGCCAGGGCCTCCCCACCCTCCCAGGGAAGGATTCCTTCCCAATATCCAATCTAAACCTACTCTCTGTCAGTTTGAAGCCTTTCTCCCTTGTCCTGTCACTCCAGGCTGTTGTAAATTGTCTCCCTCTGTTTTTCTTGTAGGCTCCTTCAGGCACTGGAATGTCCCAATAATCTAATTATCATGATATAACACAAGATGAGCTACGGTCTGAAAACACATACATGGACACTCAGCAGTGTCTGTACCCCCATCACACATCTTCACATCCTTCAGAGCTGCCCACAAACTGCTACAGTTGGCACAGGACCAGGCCTTCATCCCCCTGGCCATGAACACTGTCAGGGGAGCTGCAAGGCAAAGGGACAGGGATACAAGGACAAGAGGAACGGGCAGGAACTGATGCCCAGGAAGTTCCACCTGAATGGGAGGAAGAACTTCTTTGCTGTGCAGTGACCAAGCACTGAACAGAGACCAGGCAAGGTGTAGAGTCTCCTCCCTGGGGATATTCCAGAACCATCTGGATGCAATCCATGTGCTCTGGGATGGCCCTGCTGGAGCAGGGAGGTGGGACCAGCTGACCACTGTGGTCACCTGACCCATCCTGTGATTCTGTGGGATTCAACTCATCAGTTTTACCTTTAGGCCAGGGAAGACCATTGGGATTGTGGACTCTGATGCCCTGGGAACACAAGACAGGGAGTTCTTTCCCATCAGGCTGATTGGGCTGGAGCAGATCTTCCAGATAAAGCATCCAACATTGCAGAGGCTCCACTGCCTCCCTCGGGAAACACTCCAGAACTTTACAAAGCCCAGAAAAACTGTTCCTCCAGGACAGTCAAACACAAAGGTACCTCCCTGACATTGATGCCAGGGCTGGAACAGGACATCAGGAGAAGCACCACCACACCCTTACCATGTTCCCTTTAACTTCTCACCAAGTGTCACAGAGGACATCAAATGGATAAATCCCTGCTCTCGTATCACCCCCCCCAAGAGAAGCTGGTTTGTTGTTTCTGGGTTGGATATTTTTTTTGTTCTTTGAAGTTTAGACTAATGAGACCTTTGTCCTCAGAAAAGAATCCCACTATCTTTCCTCCTTATAGACCCCAATCCAGCTCTTTTATCCCACACATGGCTACGAAATATTGATGTTTTCCCATCTCTCTAGGTCCTGAGCAGTTGCATCCCTCTTTCCCCCTGACTGGACAAGCCCCTTGGCCTCTCCTCTGCCCAATCCACAGGTGAACAATGGGAAAAAATCAACCCAACACTGTTTCTTACAGACAACCAGCTTTCCATGTAAGCATTAAATATCAATTACACAAGAAGCCATGCAGTGCTTTAATTATAGTCATGAAAAATCTTCCCATTAATCAAGTTTCTAATCAGCTAATTTCTCATAATAACATGAAAAGCGGTATTTTATCGATTAACTCTTAACAGTCACCCGGATAAATCCATTCTACATTTTTTTGCACATGCCCTGTTTTACAACAGGAAAAATTCTTCCTTTATCAGAGACTTGCCTGAGAATAAAATAAGTTTCTTGCTGCTGGTTTCTGGCAGTGCTGTGCTTCCTTCTGGGGCTTGTTCATCTTGGTTGGAGTGTGGGCTCCTTCCTCTCACACCCACCATTCCAGCACCCACCATCTCCATGGAATGGGCTCTGTCATCTTTCAAAGCTGTGATTCAGGAGACTGGGTCCACTTTAGATCAAAAAGACCTGCAAAAACAAAGGGTGATACAAGAAACAGAGAGCTTTGCCTTTTGAGAAGAGATGAAAAGAGCTCAGCTCACTTAGTCTGGCAAAACAAAAGCCAAGAAGGGACATGGCTGGGGTCTAGAAATACATGGAGGACTGGAGGAGGAAAAAAGGGAGGGAGGAAAATAGGGTGAAAAAGAGCCATTTCAGTCGATGAACAAAGCAGCTGTGAATTAATATAAGCTGAGTTTAGAAATACATGCTAAGAGGCTCGGGGGAGAAAAGACTTTCTAACAGGCTTCCCTTGGGAGTTGCTGGGCAAAACCTAAAAAAAGGGGGTTTTTGCATAACTGGAGCTCCTGCCATGGTTAGGAATGAATGTCCTGTCTTCAGAGAGGGTTTTCTGGGCTCCACATCCAGGCTAGATGTGAAGCCACTTGATTAATTATTGCCTTTGCTGACTTTTCCCACCTACTGCTCCGCTCAACCCCAATTATTCAGGATCAGCTCATAACAACCTATTGAAGAGGTACAGCTTTTCATTTGCATAAGCAGTTTCAGCCAACACAGTCTGTTGAGACAGAAAATATACGCTGAATATTTAGCAAGTCTGATGGCATTTCAAAAGCATGTGATGGCACACAATTGATGACATCATGCATTTCTCATGTTTCCTGAAGCTGAAGACTAATGAGGCACAGAACTTCACCCAAAGCTGATTGGATGAATGTTAAAAGAGAGAAAAAGATGCAGAGTGTTTCTAGATTTAGATACAACTCCCAGAGAATACCATCTACTGATATCAAAGTTCACACAGAAACACAAAATTACACCCAAAGCCCTTGAGGAGGGATAAATATTTAAGACAAGTATCTCTCTCCTCCTTACAGAGGTGCAACCAGCTGCTCTGGTGAGATCCCAGTTGGGTTTGACCCACAAAGCCACTGTTGGATCAAGCCCCACATAATCCCCAGCTGCTGTTCCAGCCTGGCAGGTGGCTGTGCTGCAGCTGGAGAAGCAAGCCCAGGTTTCAGAGAGACCTGTTCCTTGCTGTTCAGACCTCTCTTCCCACAAAATGGTAAATATCCCTCAGCTGTGATGCAAAAGCCTCCATGTGTCCTTTCTTCTGTCCCAGAGCTCCTTTCCTGGCTCTATTCCCCACGTTCTGCAGCACTTGGAGCAGTCACTAGTCCATTAAAGGATGCTACATGCTCACTGGTCCCCAGGAAGGACAACCAGCAGCACGTCTGCCTCGTGTTATGTGGCCCTACACAATCCCTTTTCAGCTCTCAAATCACAGAATCCTGGAATGTCTGTGTTGGAAGACACAAACATCCACTAGCCCAGGTTGCTCCTGGCCTTGGACACTTCCAGGGATCCAGGGGCAGCCACAGGTTCTCTGGGCAACCTGTGCCAGGGCCTCCCCACCCTCACAGGGAAGAATTCCTTCCCAATATCCCACCTAACCCTGCCCTCTGGCAGTGGGAAGCCATTCCCCCTTGTCCTCTCACTCCAGGCCCTTGTCCCAAAGTCCCTCTCCAGCTCTCTTGTACATATCTCCCAATCCTATTTATTTCTTACAAATCTCCCAATCCTATTTATTTCTTCCACCTATTTGGAGCTAGTACAGAAGAGCCCAGAACTAGGACAGCAGCTGGGATGGGGAATTGCCAGTGGGAAGGATGCAAACATCCTCTGCTGCCTGAGGGACACCCCCACACCCTCCTCTGCTCCCAGCCTGGTGTGTCCCACGTGTCTGACAAACCTCATATAGGAGGTTTGGAAGGAGAAGGAGAGGCACCTGCACTGAACAGTCCCATCAACAGGCCTTGGGAAAATCCAGCAGGAAAAGGATTTAAGGCTGGCCCTGCTGGCAGCCTGCTCAGTGCTTCCTCAGGGCAGTGTGTGTGAGGGATGCTGGGCATTGACAAGCTCTGCTTGGAGCAAAATAGAGATTATCAGCAGGCTGAGAAATACAACAAATCCCTGACTGAGTCTGCAGCATCCCAGCCTGCTCCCAATATCCTCAGATCCATCCTCTCACCTCTGTGTAGGTACAGACAGGTCGGGGGAAACTTTTGCTCCTTGCTGTTCATCCCAGGCTGGTGTGTTTACACCAGAAGGTGTGTTTATACTGAAAAAAAAAAAAAAGCATCTCCACACCACCACGTGCCCAGGACAACAGGCCTGGCCACTGATCTGAGCTGATACAAAACAGGAAATATTTCCTTACAAATAGCTGTTGGATTGAGGGAGAAAGGACAGCAAACCTCCACCTGCATGCACCGAAGCCCTGCCATGTGCTGCAGAGCATCCCTGCACACACCTCCCCCTTGGTGTTCCCAACGTCCTTCAACACACCACGAGCAAGGGGAGGGAAACCACGAAACCATCCCAGAGCAAGTTTTCTCCCGAAGAGTTCAGCTGCCCGAGCCTGTAAAGACTAACAAATGGCTCCCCTGCGCCGTTCCCGCCGCCCTCCCTCCCTCGGGGAATCTTGTTCAGCCTCGGGAACGCTTTCACGTGTGTGGCCCGGGACAGCAGCCCCCAGCAGGGAATTAAAGGAGGGGGCAGGTCCGCGGGCCGGCGCTGGGGAGGACAATGGGGAGCGGGAGGGAAGGGGGGAGAGGGGAGGGATGCTGCGCGCTCTGCCAGGCACCGCTCGGAGCCGGATAAAGGGAGAGGAACGAGCCGGCTGGAAGCGTCAGCGCGCCCAGAGCCGCTTGATTTATTCCCCCGCCGCGGCGATTATTTATTCATAAATAAAGCAGAAAGGGGAACGAGGCCGGATGCTGCTCAGAGGTGGCATTTGTGGGAGGAAGGAAGGTACGAGGACCCCACCCAGGGAGGGCTGGCTGACGCTTCTCCTCCCCCCGCCCGCAATCGTAACCTATCATTTAATTATCTTAACAAGGGGTGAAAAAAATAGAGAAGGCGAGAGCAGGCACTGCTTTCCCAGGCAAAGGCTTCTCCCGGCGCCCAGCAGTGGGCTCAGCCTCCCTGTGCCTGCTGCCCTGGACGTCCCCCTGCCCCACATCCCTTGGGAAAAGCCACACACTCACAGTCCCACTATTCTTCTCCCGGCAGCAGAAAGGCTGGGACGTGCAGCACTGCCCACGGGGCTGATGGAGGGATGTTCCCCTCCCTGTGCCCTTCTTGGAGATGCTTCCCAACCACATCCAGCCATGCTAGCAAGGGAGACCCCCCCCCTCCCCCCGGGGATACTCTCAGTAAGGCTAGACCAGCAAGGACAGGCTTACATGTCAAACAATGACTGAAAATGCCCAGGGAAACAAAGAGAGAACAATTCAATGGAACAGCTCACTACCACTAAGATCAATGCCACTGAATAATAGATTTTCAGGCCAAGCCTTGTGTGTCTCAGAGACAGCCTGAACAAGCCAGGAAGAATTTGGGGAGATGTTCAGTACCAGTGAACCCAAGCACAGCTTCCCAAAGTGCCAGGTTTGGCTCTGGGATCTGAAGACAGCACACTTTGGGGAGTGGGTATTTGCCTGCTGGCTCTTTGACACTCAGGAATCTCATTTTCCAGGGTGTCAACAAGGCCAGGAGAGCCAGAAATGTACATTTGCTTTTTAGTGACAGCTGAACTACATGAAATCTGGCTCTGGGGCTCTTGGAAAACACACTAAATACCGTTAAGACTTGCAATAAAACTACTCTGCTTGGCAACAGAAGGCTTTTCTTACCCACCACTCCTCTGGGCTCCGTCATCTCCTCTCACTCCTGCCCAGTAGCTTCATTTTTGCTACCAGGAGCCAGTGTTTGGAGCCCAGCTTTGCTCCCATATGTGAGCAGATTAGCTTTCTACCCTGGGAGAAGGAGAGAACAAGGTTTAGCAGAGCCCCAAGAAGCTTGACCATGACAGCATGGGGCAGAGGAGCCCCCCTCTGCAAGGTCTTCCCAACCCTCTGGCACCGCACAGCTGAGAAGAGGCTTCATCCCAATCCCACCAGGCATTAGTCTGGCTCCATGCTGCTGCACAAAGGGGTCTGTCAAGAGTAAATGGATTTTGCCTTCTCAGAAGGGGAAAATAAAGAGGTGGGAGAGCCCTTGTGGGTCAGCAATCCCAGGTCCTCACTGCACCAAGTGACACCTACTACAGCTCCATATGGATGTTAGATTAATGCATCCCCAGACTGCTGCACCAGCCACCCTGACCCTCCCTCGTTCCAGCTGGAGCAGCCATCAGGAGAGACTCTTGGCAAGGAAGAGGTTAATCCACCCCAGCAGCAACAGGACAGTTAAAACCCTTCCCCCTCTTCGTTCTCCCAGTGCTGCCTCAGGCTCAGCAGCTCTCCCAGCTCCCGCTCTTCCAGAGTGTGTGATTTAAACTTGGACCACGTTTAAATATTAAATGGGAGAAATTAATAATAAATAGAACAAAAAATATTATTTATCCCTAAACGGGGACATCACTCACAAAAACAAAAGAGGCAAAGGGAGACTGTCCCCAAGGCTGCAAAATGTCACAGCCTCACCTCCACTGTGCTGTCACAGAGTCCTCCTCAGAATTTGTCAGCAACTAAACCACGAAACAAGGCGTGTGATGAGAGAAGGGTCTTTTCTCCAAAACCATAGCAGAGTGCAAAAACCCTCATTCCCAGGCCCAAGAACTCATCCCACCCAAGGCTGCACCCCAAATCTGGTCCCTGTGCAAGGAGGAGCCAGGCAAGATGGGATCCCCAAGGTCTCCACACCAAAGACAACCCACACCAGCTAGAGGAGCAGGACATGTTCTGCTGTATCCTTAGGATGGTACTGGATGCCTCTGAATCACCCTGAGACATTCCTGAAAGCAGGCATGTGAGTTTTCAGGATCTCCTCTTCTTGGTCCAGTCACATCTTCCACGCTTTCATTGCTGGAGAGGACAGTGAGAACATGTCACTCCCAAATATCAGACAGTCTCCCACACACACACAGAGTGAAATGCAGTTTTCAGCCCATTTTGAAGCATGACAGAGATGGGAATGTGCAGCCTCACCGTGCCTGGAAGGATATCTCTCCAAAGCTCCTGCAAAGGGGCTCCCCAAACTTCAGTGACAGCATAATTGTACATTATCTCCTGCAACTTCACTCAGACGGTTTAGGGGACGATACAAAGAGCAAAGAGACTGTAATATTCGTATTGACATTCCCCCAAAATGCCTCCTTTCCTGATAAAGCCGCTGTCTGATGAATATGGAAGGCTTGCCTGGAGGCTTTGCTCAGCCTCCTGCGTGTCAGTGTTTAATCAGAGGAGGTGGAGCGGGAGCGACCCCTGCACAGCGACAGCCCAGCACTTTTTAGGATGTGCAAGACGTTTTCCATTTTCATGGACAATTCTGTTTACAATCCCTCCTCTAAAAGAGCTTATAAAAGATTCACTCTGCCTCGATATTTGAAACAAGAGTTGGGCAGAGAACAAGATTTTGTCTGCTATTCCTTCCCCCTGGGGATTTCTAATGAAAACCATTTCTTTGAGTCTAAACTTTTCGATAAGGAACAAAAAGATTTTTTTTTTTCCTTCCTTGGTAAAAAAGGAGTAAAAACTGAAATACTTCAGCCACAGCCCAACATATCATGAATTGAAATGCTTGCCAGGGTGTCCAAGGAGAGCTGCAAGGGAAGAGCTGGAGTGGGGAGGAACAGTATCTTATGGACCGAGGGACCAGCTACCAAAAGTGATGCAATGTTTTTGTTGGAAATCCAGTTTCTATGACTTTCCTCAAGGATAAGAATTCCAAAAGCTGTCTGTGCCTTTGAATGCTCATCTCCTAGGAGTAAAGCAACTGGATTTTCTGAAGGCATCTGCTGAAAAGCAAAACCCCTGACAACCCATAACTGGAGTGGAAGGACAAGTAAATGCTTGAAAACTTGAAGAGAAAAAGGCATGTCCTCGATTCTCCCCAAGGGTAAAATCCATGGAAGCCTGGGGGATTTTTGTCCAAGATTTCAGCAGGGTCAGGACTTCACCCATGTGGTTTCTCTTCACAGTTCATGGATCTGTCTCCACTTCCCTGATGGACACCCAGCTCCACAGCTGCCAGATGCTGACAGCCACGAGGAGGACATTCCCCCAGCCCCCTCACTTCCCTCCTTGCATGCAGATCCCGGCAATTGATTTCTTTCCTTCAGTGCTGCTGCAGAGAAGAGTCTGATTTTGACAGATTTATATTTAGACTCACTTTCTTTTATTTTTTTTTTAATTTATTTAGGGAATTCTGTTTATCTTCTGGGTAGAGCGCCAAGTTCACCCATTGAACCATGGAAAACAACACAAAGTAAAGGATGTGCTGAAAACAATCCATAGTATTTGTAATACCTCAATTAAGGGAGCATAAGTATTGAAGCCTGAAGTATCTTGAGAATCTGAAGCATCAGTTCTGACAGCAGAAGGTGCCACTGCCAGAACTGGGAAAAAAATCTTTGCCTTTCAGCTCATGAGCAGGAAATATCTCTTGCCCTGAAAAGACAAAAAATAATAACTATCTAAAAATATTATTTTAAGTTCTGTTGAGTTCCACGTTTTTGCTTTGACATTGTACCTTTCAGTTTCCTACTGGCAAAACTGGATTTTCCTAATTCCATGAACATTCTGATTTGTCATTTGTTGCTGGAGAGGTTTAAAAGGAAAGTTTGTTCCGTTCCATGAGCTGGCCAGTTGACAGGGATTCAAGGATCTTGAGTATAAAAGGGGCAGGCAAACGTCTGGTCATGGTCCAAATTTCAGAGAGTAGGGCAAGAAAATCTGTTCACAGATGACACCATTGAACTAGAAAACACCTTCAAAGATGGTCAAACACTTGTCCAGAGAGGCTGGGAATGGGAATTATGTGAAACAGTCGTGGTTCAGGGAGCATTTTGCTGGCAGGTGCTCTTTCACTCCAGTTCCTCCCTCTGAGGAGCAGCAGAACGGACAGCACTGGTATTTGGAAAGCTTTTTGTTTCTCCACCCACGAGTTCCTTGGACAAGCCCCCTCCAGAAGCTAAATCCTTCCATTTGATATCCTTCCAGGTCACCGGCCAATCTGTCACATCCCTGGTGTGACCTGGCTTTTTAGGGAGCCAGGAAGCACCGGGGAAGCACCGCTTTCATGTGTGCAAAGGGCAGCACAGCAAAGCACGACCCTCGAGGCAGTGCCCCTGAAAGGCCCAGCCACTTCCTCGGCCACCCGAGGCTTTTGTCCCTGTGATTTTGTGCTGGAGGAGGGGTTTTCTTCCCAGGCATGGGAAGCAGTGCAGGAGGATGCAGTGGGTGTTTCGCTCGCTGGCTTCAAAGACGGATCCTCCTGGGAAAGGGCAGCACATGTCACTGAGACCACGGAACTGCTCTCAGCCTCCCAGCAGCCAAGAGCTTGGCAAGATCACCCAGACCCGGCTGAGCCCTGCCAGGATCCCCACGGTCCTCACCTCCTGCTCTGGGCCATGACTTCAGCCCAGGCAAGCACCATTGTCCTATGGCTGTGCTGGACCTGGAGGGACCTTTTCCCAGGTCACACTGTACTATTGTTCTTCCCAAGGAAAAGGGAGGGATTTTGCCTCTTCTCACGCTGGGCTGGATATTGGGACCATCCACCCGAGCGCAAAGCACAAGCTGGACCTGCCCAAGGCCCATATGTCAGAAGTGGGAAGGACATTCCAACAAACTCACCATGGAAATGGTCACAATCTGCCTCCTGGGCACGAATCACACGCTCGTCCAGCACAAGCCCCAGGGCTCCCTGCAGACATCACCTGCCAGCCAAGGACACAGGCTCCGTTCCTTCAGCCAGTGCTTTCCATTTAGGTGAAGGGCTGAAACCAAACAACCAGCAGGAACCCACACCAGCAGATTCTTCTGCCACTACCCAGCCTTAATGCAATGGTGGGCACTGGGGGCTCCTTCGTAGGGAACAGTAACAGCAGCCAAGCCCTGGACTCCATTTGGGCCCCCAGCACTGGGAGACAAATCCCTCATTTTGTTGGCACAGCCTCCTAGTGAGGTGGAAAGCCCAGGTTTTGCCCAGTGATGCTCCCACCAGCTGAGCACGTCAGGAAGCACCGCCTGGCCCCGAGCCACGAGGGTTAGTGCTGCATGATGGAGGATGAACTCACGAGCCCAAAGCTTCATTTTATTGCAATAAAGAAAATCAAGTAATGACAAGCCAAGGGGTGAGCGACAGGGTAATGGGCGAGCTGCCACGGAGCAAAGCCAAAGGAGACCCTCTCCTCCTGCTCTTTGCCTTCCTCCACTCCCTACCCGCTCATGGTGGCCTGTGGAAGTGACAGACTGGGCCGGGAGAGCTGTCGGACAAAGCTGTCACCGAAGGACTAATTCATGGGCAATTCACAATTTATGCTCAGCCTTTCAGCCCCGTTGCTTCCTCCAGCTACAGCAGTTAATGACAGCCCCCCCTGCCCGGCCTGGCTCTGTACCTGCCCAGCCAGACTGCACCACTCCTCTGAACTCCCCACATCATCAATACTGCATTAACAGCAGTTGTTATAATCACCACTAAGGAATATTGCCAAGTACAGTGCATTTGCTTTTATGGCAAGGAGAAAATGGTCCTGCCTGCACAGACACTCCCCCCCAGACCTCCAGCACAGCTCTGCTCCAAGGGAAGCCTTGCAACGGGATAGGTGAAACCCTGATGTTCACTGACAGGGTGAAGTGGTGCCCCCAAGGCAGGTTTGGTTGAGCTTGGACAAGCTGAATTTCATGGCACCACAGCCTTGACCCTATAAACAACCCAGGCAAGCTCAGGTGACCACTTACCTTAAATCTCCTGTCCCTCTCAGAAGCAGGGCCCTAAAGCAGAGTTGGAGAAGCGTTTGGATGATCCTCTGGGGCACAGGGTGTGACTCTTGGGGATGGTCCTGTGCGGGGATGAGGGCTGGACTGGATGATCCCTGTGAGTCTCTTCCAACTCAGCACTTTCTGTGGTCCTGTGAAGAGTATCCCAATATGTCCCAAAGCAGTACGTGCAGAAACATGGGAATGCTGGCAGAATTCAGGGTGAAAACCCAGCTCCACTGCCTCCCAGATTGTTTTATCCAAGATGCTTCTTGAACCGGAACCACAGAAATAATTTGCCAGTGAGAAACTCAGACCTTCAGGTGCAACCCAGGTATCCATCCTAATTCAATTTTCCTGAAGAAGCAGAGTGTACCAGGACAATCAGAAAAGCAATATGCAGTTTGCCTCAGATGCCTCACCGCAGACCTAACGGGAGAACCACAAATGAGACATCCTCCCCCACACCAAAACGAGCTTTCAGTGAGCCCACCCCCACAACACAGATTAATAAATAGGCAGATGGTTTGTGTCAAAAATCCCAGATCCAAATTCCCTTAGAGATGGAGAATGGAATGAGAACACACTTTGTAACTGCTGGGACTGATACAAGTCTCTACAAAATGCGCCAAAATTCAAAGGGTTTGAGAGAGGATTTGACCCTCCCTCTCCCCTGCCATTTGTGTGCACTTCCAATTTCACTCCCACTGAGGCATCCAGATGGACAAACAAGAAGCTAATAAGCTTGGGCTATCGCTAGCTTACTGTGACAATCACAGTAGGCCTGGTCTACCAAGGAGAAGGACCACAGGGAAATCATCTACCACGGATCCTGCGATGGAGAACTGTTCTCTTGTCTCGAGCCTTCCCCTCTAAATGGGATAATGGCACTGCCAGGCTTCTACAGACCTTGGGAGGATGGGGGAACACACTCAGCGTGGGAGCTGCTCAGGCACTGTGATCACAGGAGCCGGGCTGGACTTTCACCCAAGCAGCGCATTAAACATAAAAGAGAAGTCACCATGGATGTTAATATATAGCATCAGGATTTATCCCCCCCTCCTGCTCCCAGTATCATGTGACAACATTAATTAAACGTGTTTCTGACCCTGCTGCGCTTCTTTAAATATTTGCCATTCTCCACAAGCACTGTTTGGTTAATGAAATGAAATTAATGAGCTCATTAGATTGTGCCGTAATCTTTCAGATGCGAGCCCGGCGCTCGGAATCACCGCTCCCTTTCTCCGCTCTCGTGCTTTAACTCAACACATTCAGCTCCAGAAGCGGGAGCTGAACAGAGGAGTAATCAATTAACAGGGCAGCCAGCCACGGGAAGGGGAAGGAGGGAAGACCAAGGCCAACGAGGCGCAGCTCACTAACTTTCCCACGGGAGCCGATCCCGGGATTCCGGGCGGTCGCTGGCACATAGCTTTGTTTGGCGGATGCTTCACCAAGGTGAAGATCAGCTACAGGAGCTGAATCCATGGCTACACCCACCCCGGTCTGCGTGTGAAAGCCAACAGACCCTGGCAAAGAAGAGCTGGGCTTTAAAACTTCTTCTTACCGGCAGCCCTGGGAGTGGTGAAAGGGAAGGGGCCTCACTCCAAACCAGCAGAGGCCACGGGGTTGTCCCCCACCACTCTGATCTCTAAACCTCCTCCTCGAGCATCCTAGGGAGGGAAGCACTCATGGCCTACATCCCTCCATCCAGGCAACTCCCCACACTCACTTTGATAATTACTTGCCCTAATTCCACCCGTTCTAACACAAAACCCCTCCGGCATCCAGCCTTTCCCACGTTTTCCCCCAGCCCAGGGCAGTGTTTGCATCCTGGTGCCCACTGGTGAAATTAAACCCTGAGAGCAGCAAACGAGGCTCTTTGCCTTCAGGCTGCACCACCTCACCAGGCGAGCACAATTCCCACCTTTTTATTTGGAGCAGGAAGGATTCTCCCCAGAGCAGTGCTCCGTTTTCCTATTGTCTTGTGAAGCTTCATCAAAGAATTAACTCAGATCAAAGAGTCTCCACAGCAGCACAAAATCCCCCGACGGGGAGGAAAAGAAGGAGGGGGGTGGACAATAAGACAGAAAAACGCTTGAGTAAATCTCTTTCCAAGAAAGCAAATAGGTGTAGTTCTGCATGCACATGAGCCCCACAGTTCAGAGCCTGGGTTAGCTATGGTGACTCCTAATAGCACCAGAGGAATTCGGGGTAGGAAATGTATGCAAATCAAATTCTCTCCATGGCTGCACTCACCAACATATGGGATCTCCAAGCTGTATCAAGCTCCCAGTCCCTGGGCTTTTGCAATTTACCTTTTAGCCCAAAAGTCACACGATGCTGAACTGGGCCTGCTGGGATAAAACAAGGGGGTGATGAGCACAAACCAGGGGGGGCAAGAGGAAAGCATTCCTACAGTGAGACACTGAAAATCTTCAGGTCAAAAAAAAGGAAGTGATAGCCCAAATCCCCACAAAAACCCTGGGGAATGCAATGCCACGGTCACTACTGCAGAGTATGTAAGAAAAACATCTTTCCGCTCACGGGGAGCAGGACTAAAGCTGCAAAACCCAAATTAGCTGTATTTCCACACTCATCCATTGCACCACCACTCCCCACACCCAAAAGATGCTCTCAGAGGACTCTTGGGACAGTTGGGCTGATTCCAATGGGATGAGGTTAAAAAAGGCCAAGTGCTGGGTCCTGCACAACAACCCCCGGCAGCTCCACAGGCTGGGGACAGAGTGGCTGGAGAGCAGCCAGGCAGGAAGGGAGCTGGGAGTGTGGATGGACAGGAAGCTGAACATGACCCAGCAGTGTGCCCAGGTGGCCAAGAAGGCCAATGGATCCTGTCCTGGATCAGGAACAGTGTGGCCAACAGGTCCAAGGAAGTGATTCTTCCCCTGGACTCAGCACTGGTGAGGCCACCCCTGGAGTGCTGTGTCCAGTTCTGGGCCCTCAGTTCAGGAAGGACATGGAGGGGCTGGAGCAGGTCCAGAGAAGAGCAATGAGGCTGGGGAAGGGACTGGAGCACAAGTCCCATGAGGAGAGGCTGAGGGAGCTGGGGCTGTTCAGCCTGGAGAAGAGGAGGCTCAGGGGAGACCTCCTCACTCTCTGCAACTCCCTGACAGGAGGGGGGAGCCGGGGGGGGTTGGTCTCTTTTCCCAGGCAACTTTCAGCAAGATAAGAGGGTTCGGTCTCAAGTTGTGCCAGGGGAGGTTTAGGTTGGATATTAGGAAGAATTTCTTTCCAGAGAGGGTGCTCAGCCCTTGGAATGGGCTGCCCAGGGAAGTGGTGGATTCTCCGTCCCTGGAGGTTTTTAAGAAGAGACTGGATGTGGCATCAGTGCCATGGGCTGGGAACCACGGCGGGGTTGGATCAAGGGTTGGACTTGATGATCTCTGAGGTCCCTTCCAACCCAGCTGATTCTATAATTGTATGATTCTATGATTCTTGAACCGTGCCCCCTCTGTATCTGAAAAAATTATCACGTTAGCTTGAAAAAAAGCCAGAATCATCTCTAACTGCTTGCCCAAGTGGGTATCACACCAAAAAGCCAGGCTCTGAGCTAAAATATCTCCAGGTTAGCCAGGTCTTTCACCACCCTTCATGTCCATTGCTCAGACTCCTTCAGTGAGGTTTGACTTTCCTCTTGTTTAAATGATCCGAACGTCACTGCCTTCAGTGAGTGATGATTAAAGCAGAGGAAAAAAGCACAGCTACCATTTATCCAGGACCTTGGAGGGGCTGCAAAAAATACTGGCAGGGCCAGAAAGTGCAGAAATGGACATCAAGGGCAGCAGAGAGGATAAATAAAGAGGCCATGCTGACCTCTCCCTCCCACTCTGCCTGCAGGAAGGAGCTGCAGACACCAGGGCAGGGAGGACTGGAGAGGGAGAGATCACTTCAGGCAGCAGGTATCACACGGGAGATGATGCACAGAGGATGAGCAGGTAACTGAGGATGGCAGGGATGGAGTTACCACAGCTCTTGGACAACTCTTGCCAGATCTCTGATGGGTTTTCCACCAGCAAACTCAGCAGCAATGATGTAGGAGATTCAACAAGGGCACATGGGCAGGACACCCTCAGAGATGGTATTGGCTGAGAAGT
Organism: Pipra filicauda; assembly: GCF_003945595.2. NCBI lineage: Eukaryota > Metazoa > Chordata > Aves > Passeriformes > Pipridae > Pipra > Pipra filicauda. The sequence continues at coordinate 2,689,085 of NW_024105098.1, read as the reverse complement.
TACTCCAGAAGGGAAGACAAGTTAGTCTTTCCACCTCAGGACTCCACAAACTGGTCACCACATTCATACACATATCCCTGGGTTGTACAGCTGGATCCTGCCTTCCATCTCCCTCCAGAGGCAGCCATCTGCAAAAATGAGGTATCCCCAAGCTCCCAGAGCAAAGGTTGCTCTTTGCCAGCTGTGCAGCACACACCAGCAGTGAGACAGAGCCTGGCAAGCAGGCCAGCAAGCTGGGTTATACACCTGGAAGGGTTCAACACCTGAATCCATTTTCAACCAGCCAGCACCAGCCCTTCCACTGATCCCTTGTGTGGGCTTGGGATCCCTGCACCATCCACACAGAGCTCCTGTGACCTGTGTCTTCATCCTGGCTTAGCTGGTGTAAGCACTGCTGCTTCCACAGGGCTGGTTTATTCAGAGTGGGTGAACAAATCTTCCATCTTGTCTAAAAATCAACTCAAAATTCAGATTCTGGCTCAAAACCAGCCTCATAACAGCCTGGTTATGCTTCAGTCAGCCCAGCCCCTACAGCAAGAGAGAATGAATGCCCATGTCCCCATATGCCCCACACACCTCAGAGGCCCCACAGACCTCATGGCCCCATAGGCCCTATAAGCCCCATACACCCTCTAGGCCCTATAGACATCATGGCCCCACAGGCCCTATAAGCACTGTGGGCCTCTGGAGTCCCCCAGGGTCCCTGGGAGTGTCTCCTGGCAGATGATTTGGTCCTACCACCTTGCCCTTAGTTCTTCCAAGGGGTAGTGCCCATGGACAGGGACCTGCAGGATGCAGGGATGTGAGGCAGCCCATGCAGGAGGTGCAATTGTGCAGCTGGAAGCGGAGCCGAACCCCACAGGGCAGGTTTGGGAACACGTCCTGACAAATGCAACTGCATTTCCAAAGTGTATTTATATCTTATCTGGGCTGTTTACCCATATGTTCAATAAATCATTATTCATTATCTGATAAGGTGCTCGCAGTGAATTCCTGAGCCAGGCTTACAGTTAGCACAGAGCGGGATGCACTGGGAATACAGATGGAAAAATAAATAGAGCATCTGTCTCCAACCAGGCTGTCGTGCCACCAGGGGATGTGGTGACACTGCCAGCCATGGCACCAAAGCTTGGGTCACCCAGCCTGCTGGGCTGGGGACGACAGGCCTGTGTTATGCAGAACAGCTCCTTTTCAGTTAATTACACTCTGAGATCCCTTCTGATGACAGAAGTGACATTACAAAGCCAGCCGTGTTTCCTCTCTTCTGCACCACATTCATCTCTGCCCTGCCCAGAACCCCAGGACAGCCAAGCAGAGACAGACTCTGCTGCTCTTCAGCCCCCACAGAAACCCTGCAAAAACCTCAGCCTGGGAGCAATGAGGGAAAAACAGGGAGTTCAGGTCTGAGACAGCTTGAACAGACAGGAAAACTCTCGTTTGTGCTGCCTGTGGCCCAGCATAAAACTAGAGGAGCAAGATTAAAGCAAATCCAGATGCTTCTCTAACCCTGTCCTCTCCTTTAGTCTGTTCCAGCATGAAATGCAGAGATGGGAAGCATCAAGAGATGTTGCTCGATGGCACGTGGACCCAACTCCTCCTCTCTCCCCTTTGATGCTCCCTTCAACACCAGGAACCCAAAGTGGCCCCATGTGGGCCAGGCAAAGTTTTACCATGGCTTTCAAAACACCCATGGCCTCTCTCACATCTCACATCCAAGGCTTAGCTGCATTGGATGGATATTTCCATGGGGAATAAGGGCGAGAAGGTGGAGGGAGAGGGTGGGGAGTCAGGTTTGAGTCATGTGAAAACCAGCTCCAGCACATCTTAAAAACAGGCTACAGGGAAGTGTGACATCCAATTTCTTGGGAAGGGGAGGCAGAACAGTAATTAAATTTTCTGATCTTGTTAGCCAATTTCTCCAATCACTGCCCCTGAACTGGAGAAGGGGAAGGGAGAGGGGAGACGTTTGCGTCAGCGACGGTTGTGAGGGAAATTAGGTTTTCACGGATTATTGGGTTAGTTCCACTTCTCCCACTTTTTAATTTATTTGTCTGTATGTGCTGCCGAGTTGAAAGGCCGAGAATTTCCCCCCCCCCTTTTTTTTTTTTTAATTAAAATCTGTAGTTTTGGAAGATGAAAACTTTGAAAGGGGAGGGAAGACTGTAACAATACAACCATGTCAGCCAAAATCTGTTTCTCTCCCAAACTTTTGTTAATCCCTCTTCAAAACAAGAACCTAATAAGATCTCTCATTAGAACTCCAGATAGCCTTTGGATACTTTTACAGAAGGAAAAAAATTATCAATTCACTTTTTTCTATATTAAAAAAGAGCAGAACTTACTTCTTACTGCTACTTACAGGTTGAACTGTGGGTTCTTCCTTTTTTTTTTTTTTAATTTTCCCTTAATGCTACAAAAGAAATTTAAGAATTGCTGCCTGTGCAACCCTTTGCCTCTATTATTTCTCAAAAGACAGTAACACTGCCCCTCTTTCCAATTTCTTTAGAAACAGAAAGAGAAGACTAAAATGTGCCTGTGGGCAGTGTTCAAGTAAATTATCTGTATGATTATTTCCAACCGCCTGGTGAGTGGTTTCCTAGGAACAATGCCAAGGGGCTCTTTCGTTTAAGGTTTCTGAATTTGGGATAAAAGAGAAACAATGTAGTTCACACAGTGCCCGGACTTCCAGTTTCATGAAGGCTTTAGAAAGTATGTATGGCTACACAGATCATCATTAGCTGGGGGATGCTTGCAAAGGTCTCTGGGAAGCCAACAAAGACTGGAAATGATAGTTTATGGAAAACAGAAAGCATAGCTGCTGTAGGAAAGAGCTGGGGAAAGTGCTGGTCCTACAATCATTAAGGCTGGAAAAGATCTCCAAGATCATCAAGTCCAACCTGCAACCAAATACCACCGTGCCCACTAAGCCACATTTCCAAGTGCCACATCTATTTGTTTTTTGAATATCTCACGGGGATGGGGACTCCACCACTTCCCTGGGCAGCCCCTTCCAGCCTGGACCTCTCACGGCACAAATTGAGGCCACTTCCCCTTGTCCAGTCATTGGCATCCTGCAATAACCAGGGGTGGTGTATCAATAGACTGGTTGGGATCAGGAGCCTAAGAGATCATTTCCCACACCAGAGCAGCAATGGCCAAGGCCTGTGAGCTGACCCAGCTTGTAGACTGTGCTCTCTGAGTTATAGATAAGTCTTTTGCCTCCTGGGTGACTTTAAGTCTAGACCAGAAGAGCCTTCTTTAAGGTCTGCCTGTCCCTCCCTGGAACTATTGGTTCTGAAGGCAGGAATCACTCTGCCAGTACAGTTGCCCAGGTCAGCCAGATGGAATGTATTCCCACAGGCTGCCCTGCTGCCCGTTCAACCCATGAAAGATCTGTACAGGAACACTCAAGACTTGTCACTGAGCACAGCACACAAGAGCCATCTGTTCCTCAGGCCACCTACATGTCTTCTTCAGCTTCCAGCTCTCCTCTAGTCCAAGAGACATAATGACCTTCATGGCACTGGGTTATTTGTTCCTATGCTGAACACAGGTATAACAATCACAGAATGTGCTGAGCTGGAAGGGACCCACAAGGACCATCCAGTCCAACTCTTGACCCTGCACAGAAACATCCTCAAGAGTCACCCCTGTGCCCCAGAGGATCAGCCAAACCCTCCTGGAGCTCTGGCAGCCTTGGGGCTGTGCCCACTGCCCTGGGGAGCCTGGGCAGTGCCCAACCAGCCTTTGGGGGAAGAACCTTTGCCTCAGATCCAACCTGACCCTGCCCTGACGCAGCTCCAGCCATTCCCTGGAGCAGAGCTCAGTCCCTACCCCTCCTCTACCCTCTCAGGGCAGTTGTACAAGCCCACAAGAAAACGATGCAGGGAGCAGAGGAGGTGCCAGGGTTAAGCTTGGAGCTCTGCTGTCATTCGGCAATCCTGTGTGCTTCTCTCAGCCAGTTTGACTCACAGCTGTCAGGAGCTCACTGCTCACCTTCACCCCATCACCTGAACTCCCCCTTGGGGTGGGACCTTGTCAAGGGCATTTGGAAAGCAGGGCTGGGCTGTTTCTCTCCCCTTTGTCCACTCAACGTTGGGCATCACATCCACCCACCACGCTGCCCATGAGGGAGACCAACATCCACCTCACACTGCCTGTTCACAGGCAAACCACATTCATACCTGGGAGCTTTTGGAAGAAGGTACTCATGGATGAGAAACCCCAGCTGGGATACTGAAGAGCCCAAGCCAACATCACACAGACCTTCTGACCAGCTCAGTACAAAGGCCCAGATTTATCCCACCCAAGTTCAGTTATACACAGTCTGGTCCATTTTCCTCGGAGAATGGAGGTGATTCACCCCCAGGCAGTGGCAGAGGGTTCTACCTGCAGAGCTGGCCAGAAGTAACTTCTTGAAAGGCTTTAAGCAAAGCAAAACGCACACAAAAGTAGCACCCCGTTCTTCCTTCCCAATCAGGGTAAGAACTCTGGCTGGAGCCCTGATTAGGATCCTCATTATGGACAAGCTCCAAGCTGACCCGCCCTCATCAGGCTTTGCACTTTGGAAAAAGCTAATTCCGATGGCAGTGAAGAGGAAGGGAATTTAGGCTGCTCTGCCATGACCCAGACTTCACAGCCATTCAAAAGGAACAGCAACAGCCATTAAAAACTTCACTCCATCCACTGAAGAGGCTCATAAAGAGAGTGTGAATTCACAGAGCAGTGGCTCAGAAAGCCCATTCCCTGCCTGTCCCACAGACTGCCTTTGTCTGAAATATGGAATAAAAGGGAGGTTCATATTTTACTTCAGACTCGTTTCACTCTTCCCTTTTTTTCTCTGCGGGCTGACTAAAGAGGAAGTGATTTATCAGAGGAAAACAAGGGAAGTGGTTCTAATTAATTGGCCATAACCGTTACAGCTGTACTGGCATCCAGCAAACACAGGGCAACAGTGCCGAGACAGAGATGCAGTACCACTGAAAATTCCACAATAATCCTGCTTCAAGCCAGAAAAAAATTAACTTTTTGCCCTGACAGTGCTGGTAGAGACACGTTTACAAGGCTCCTGGCACCTGAGCTGTCACTTTACACCCACAGTCAGCAGCAGAGGGGAACTGAAGGGCATTTTCCCAGATTGAACCTCTGCTTGCAAACCCTCTGTTGCATCTCCAGAAAGGGCTCAGAGTTCATTTTCACATCCGTGTAAGTTCAGGGTGTAGGCAGCAAATGTAGTTTAAGAAATCTCAACTCCAAGTCTAGGATGAGGAGCTTTAACAAAAGCTAAAGCCCCTCACTCCATCAGACCCTGATACCTGTGACACGCTGAAAAACACCATCTCACAACTGGGAGGAGAACATGGGCCTCCTGGTGCACTGCAGAGCCCAGGGGAAAACAGAAAGGCTATTCTGTGTCCAGAAACAAATGTGTTTGTTCTGCTTTCAGCAACATTATAGCCCAGAGAAGGGCCCCCGGGGAGCAATAGATCATACAGTGCAGGTGCCTGGCTTTAGCAGGGGGAAACTCTCCAGTTTTCTTAACTGCGTGTGCCAGAAGTTCTGTATCCAAAGTTCATCTTGACCTCAGAGGGCTGCTCCCCAGGAGGAAACAAAGCCTGGGCATAATCGGAACAGGCTCATAATTAAAAGCACTTTAGCCTTTTATGATCTCCCAGATCACAGATCTGTGGTGGGAGAAGCTGTTTCCGTTTTCCCTCATTACACATGGAGCTATGGTAAGAAACAGCCTGGCATGGGCCAGAGCCTGATGTTTGCAGAAAGGGCAGCCCTGCCACAATCCCACAAGGTTACCCCCCCTGTGAGTCCCTGCAGGGGGATTTTTATGGGTAGAAGGTGTGGGGAGCAGCTAACCAGGACAGCCTTTTAATACTGGAATCAAGTAAGAGTGGGGGAAAATGTGTAAAAATCAAATAAGGATGAGCATTCCCATTTACCCCTGAGGCATTCTGCCCTAAAAACCAGGAAGAAAGCCAGGCTCCGGCAAGTCTCTCACAGGAGAGGACACTGTAGCTCACAGAGCGTGATAAGCTCCAGCTTGTGTAACAAGTCAAAAAACAAAGACACTAATATTTGCCCAGCACTTAGCACTGAGCTGGGTTATTCTGAGCCATAGGAGATTAACACAAACAGATTGCTTTGTGGACTCACCACTTACCCACGTCCCCAGGCAGACATTCCTCTGCGTGCTTCGCTAAAGGTCTCGGGATGTGAACCTGCATGCAGCAGAGCTGCTCTAAAAGGCCCCTGTTTCCTCTCCACCCGGGATCCAGGCAAGCTCAACCTTTCCCAGGGAGCCTGTCTGGTCATCTGCTCCACCCGGGACCACGGTGGCTGCAGGGCTTCGTGTCTCCAACTCCCAGGGCAGCCTGATGTCTTCGGGAGGTGGTGGACCCCTCTTCCAGCCAAGAGTCTCAGGAATTCCCAGGAGTTACTCATTTGCAAAACAATTTCTGTGCCTTTTGGCAGTTTCTGCTGTGCCAGTTGGAAAAGCAGCAGCCAACCATAAGCAAAGGCCACTGTACCTGGCTGGTGGGGTGGGATGTTTCTGCAGGGATGCAGGTGCTGCAGGATCCATGGGGAAGAGAGGAGCTTCCTTCAAATGGAAGAACCCCAGGCAAGTGCTGAGGACACTGGCACAACCACCACAGCCTATGCTGTGCCAGCTTGAGAAAGAGACTTCAAAACAGCTGGGGCCAGGGGGGAGGAGATAAAAATAATAATTAAAAAAGGAATAATCACTGCTCCCCTTCAGGGAGAGCCCATGGCACCCTGTGTTGTCCAACTGGTGTTGTATCAGGATGCAACACACAAATTACCACCTGTCACCACTCCAGTTCCCTGATTTCCAGGGACAGCCCAGCAATGACTCCAGAGGCATCACCATGGCACAGAGGGACAAGGGACAAAGGGACAGTCAGGGCAGACACGTGAGGAATGCTCAAGGAAGAGGCAGGATGGGGCTATATTGGTGTTTGGAAAACAGTGATTTCCTCCAGAACTGGGAGACCAAAAACAGCATAAAACAAGCTGAAGGACAAGCACTCCTGTAGGGGTGAAGCAGCTCCACATTGCCAGCTCAGGAGCAGGGGATGGAGACCTTGTCTAGGCAGAGCAGTGGTGCACAATGTTAAGCAGACATTAGACAAAACCCACTGCTTTTGGACGTGGCAGACAGGCCATGTTTCAGACAGGTGCAGAGAGGAAAGTATTTAATCCCATTTTTCACACAAAACTCTAACTCAGTGCCTCTGTTGACCCCTCTGGGGAGAAGCAACTGGCCTGTTACCAAACCCAAAGTATCCAAGTCACAGATCAACTTATACAGAGGGACGGGGGCTGAACAGAAGTCAGGAATACCACGACTGGCTGCTCCTCTGCTCCTGCAGCAGGATGGGGCAGCAACTGCTTCTGCCAGGGACACTCTGTGTCCAGAGGCAGAGACTCTACCACCAATCTGAAGACCTGAGGTCAAAGCTGGCACCGCTCTGGAGCCTCAGCTGGAGGGGATGTGAAGTGCTGAGGAAGGTGCTGACGGCTGGGCCGTGCTCCTGTGTTTGTACAGCTGGGCCCAGCGTGCTGCTGAACTGCTGCCGGGGGGAAGGGGAGACCTTTTAGCACGGGATGTTCATTGGGATGTTCATTCCTCATCTGTCGAGCTCCAGGCAGAGGTTTCGATCACTCAAGTGTACACTTGAGACAGCACCCGGGGAGGCCTCATCACCCCATGCACAGGGAGGGAAGACAAGCTCTGCCAAGATCTTGTTCTTGCTCCTCAAAGCAAACAACGCAGTTGAGCCACGCTGGGATGACTGTTAGGAAATAAGGAGCCAGCACACTAAAGTTGTGCTTTCCTGGGCTGTGAGCAGGCTTTGAACCCACAGCCTTCACTAGGCAATGGTGACCTTCAGTGTAAGTTCCCACCGTGTTGCCCTCTCCATGCCAGCCCTTGCAAGGCTGGGATTTCAAACAAGCAAATCCCAACTCCGGCCCACAGGTCCCTTTACACAGAGGGCAGGAGGAGTTCAGGTTCAAGAACCATGCAATGGGAATGCAGACCAGTTTCTTGCATCCCATCCCTGCCTGCAGCTCAGCACGCAGGTCCCAGGACGAGCCAACCACACAAGGGTCCTCCAGCACAGGGAAGGCCCCATTTCTTCCCAAAGAAAGCAGTTTTGGAAAGGATTTGAAGATTGCTCTCATGCTAGAAAACAACCTTGAGCTGTCAGGTGGTGGCACGAGGACACATCAAGATGTGAAGGCTCCTGTTCCAAAGGCACTGGACAAGGATGGACCACAGACATTCATCCAGCTCTCTGCTCACACCAGGCTGCTCTCCCAGCATCTGAAGTAGCACAATAGTGTCAGCCACAGGTACACACACTCCTGAGAAGCAACTGGAAGTTATGCAAGGCTCTGCTGTGCCAAAATTAAACCACTGGGGCTCAGACTCCCACCAAAAAAAAAAAAAATAATAAAAATTCAAGCATCAGATGCACCCTGGGTAACCAAGTCCTTGACCTGCACGCCCCTCACTCCAGCAGAGCCTCTGCTGTGTAGCAACATGACTGCTATCACTGCTTGCATGCTGCAAGTACCTACAAGAAACCACCCTCGTGGTGAGCAAGGGTCTGGCCTGCATGATATAAGCAAGAAAAAGCTGCTCCCAAGCTCCAGGAGCACATGAACAGGCAGGAAATTGGTGACAGACCTCCAGGACCTTGTACTGCAAGGAATCATGCTTTGCTCCTCTTCATCAGCTCCCGTTGATTGTGCTGCTCAGAGGACCCTCGAGGAGTGGCCCAATCAAATCTCACCCAGCATCGCTTATTTTTTGAAAGGTTTTAGGCATTTAATCAAATTTTTGATCTTCCACTTTTCGAGCATTTTCCCAAGTTCCTGGAGGCTTTCATTTCACCCTCACTGCCCCAGCAGAAGGGTGCATTTTCACCTGCCACAAGCCAAGCACAGCCCTGAGCAAACTCTTTACACGGGATTTTATAGACAGCAAGCAGGGAAGGTGCAGGATCTCCCAGTCTGATGCACATTTATAGCTTTCTAAAACATCTTTTCAGGACCTGCTTATATCAGTCCAACTGTGGTTATCAAAATACACAAGCCACAAGGCAAAACCAAGGAGAAATACATTTAACTTCAACTATCTGGGAAGCAAATGAGTGCACACAGCAGAGGAGCGTGATGCAGCTTGTCTGGGGAATCTCATATTATAGTCCACAGAGATTAGATACTGAAAACCTAAATCCCAGAACCAGCTTATTCCCAACCTCTAATGAGGAAATAGGATCCCACCCTGTGCTCAATTTTCTGTTACATGCACCACCACCAGTGCTGGCAGTGTTATCCTCCAGCCTGACACTTCCTTATCAGACTTCTCTCTGTGCAATCACTGAGCTGGAACTAAGAACAGTTCAGCTGTAAGGAACCTACAACCATCATCCAGTCCAAGAGCCTGACCCAAAGTTAAAACATGACCTTAAGGGCCTTGTCCAAGCCCCTGACAGGCTTGGGGCTTCCTCTCCAGGAAGGTTGTTCCAGTGCTTGACCACCCATATTCAACTCCCTGAACATCCTTTCCAACTGATGTGACCCAGAACTGCACACAGCACTCAAGGGGAGGCCACCAATGCTAAATACAGAGGTTTACTCACCTCTTTTGACCTCTTGGCTACTCCTGAGCTGCCAACCAGCACCCCCAGATCCCTTTCTGCAGGGCTGCTCTCCAGCCATCCCTCTCCCAATTTATACTTAGAACTGCAAGTTCTCTTGTCTTTCAGCACCTCCCAGTTTAATACCATCAGCAAACTCACTAATGGTGCATTCAGCTCCTGCACCCAGATCCCTGATAAAAATACTGAACACAACTGGGCAGGATTTTCCCTTTGTGAATCCATGCTGACTGTGCCTGCTGCCTTCATTGCCCTTTAAATGCCTTCAATAGTGCCCAGTATGATCTTCTCCATTTTATTTTTCTGAAGTTAGACTAACAGGTCTGTAAGGCTCCTGGGTCCTCCCTCCTTGTAAACTGGAATAATGCTGGGTGGTTTCCAGTCAGCTGGGACCTCCCCAGACTCCCAAGGCCTTTGGTAAAAGATTGAGAAGGATCCTGCTATGACCCACTAGCTCCTTCTGTTCTCTGGGGTGAATCCTATCCACACCTATGGACTTATGGACAACTGACCATAACTTGCAGCTCTTAATGTGAGGGGTTGGTTGATCTGCCCTTGGTGAGAGCACTTGCACAGATTCCTCCTCCTCTATCCCATCATGTCCTTTGCCTACCATTCCCAGAGCATCACACCTGTTCTGTGCAGGTGGCTGAGAGGGCAAGGAGGGGGTTCCTCTCACAGCTGCATGCAGGAACTTGCTTCCACCCTTCCCTATCCCTCCTAACACTGCCTTCATCCAGTCACAAAACCTGCTGGACCCCCCATGCTCAGCTGTGTAGCAGAGATGGCAAAGCACAGCTCCATCATGTCCATCCCTTGGATGACCCTCAATCTCCCACCTGCTCCAGGAAGAGCAGTTCCTCTCCCTGTGCACACAGGGGAAAGAGGGTGGGCTCACAGCACATGGAATTCCCGGGCTTTGCGTGCTCAGTCCCCGTGGCAGGACACATCTCCCCATCCCACACTACCACCCACAGAAGAAACACTGATTTTTCTTCTGTCTAGGAAAATCTGGAAGCTTTCCTAACCTGCAGTCAAACAGGCAGCAGAACAGTGTCCCCAGAAAGGTGGTTTAGGGCACTATTGATAGACCTGTTTTAAAAACAACGTGAAATACAATAGGGAAGCTCATCCCTGGGCAATCTCCATGGACTACAGCAGGCCCAGCAAGATAGAGCCAGAATTTGTGGACACTGAATGCTGTGAAGAGCAAAGCCCTGACTCTGCAAGGTGTCCTTGGAGCCCTATTATTTGTGATTAATAAGGCATGATGCAAACACTTAGTTAAATCGGATTAGATCAATAGTACACCATGAATCACTTCTATAGGTTTCCCATAATATTTATACACAGTGCAGTTATCAGCAAGACTCTCCTGTAAAATTGTCCCTGTTGAAATTTATTTGAAAAAGTACCTTTTATACTCTATTAAAAAAAAAGCAAGCTGACTTTTTTATTCTCTCGCAGAGCCGAACTTACCAGGCGAAAGCTCGGGGAGCAGCATGTGGCTTTGCAAAACAAACATTTGGAGACTGTGCTGCCTGTTTTATCACCTCCTGGAATGGGAATTCCACCTCTATCCCTGTTCCTCCTCAGCCTCTCAACCACACACACCGGAAAAGAAATTCTTTTGCTATCTGTGGGTTGCTGCTGGGAGGACACAAGCAGGAGTGTGACAGGTAGAGAGGGGTGGAAAAGCCAGCAGGGCTTCCACACTGGATCAGTGATGGCAAAAAAACCCACCATGGCAGAGACTTTCAGAGGGTTTCAGAAACTCCTTGTGCACTAAATCAAGGCAGCGAATTTACAGCAAATTAATGAAACTAATTTTCTGACTGGAATCATCATCTGTGAATTACCATGTCTTTACTCATTAAATAAATTATCTGTGTCTTCCAAGACATTACGAACGCACCATAAATTACAGCCCTTCATAAATAATTTGCTTTTTGCCTGGGTTTAAATATAGAGGGAGAATAAAGTGAGGGGAAGAGAAGAATGCAAGAGATGAGGGAAGCAAAGAGGCAAAAAAAGAAAGCACAAAAAGAAGGGAAGTGGCTGAAACAGAGAATGACACGGGCAAAGAGAGGAAAAAAACATGTGAAAATGGAGACACTGATGTGTCCAGTTCAGAGGGGAAGGAAATGAGGAAGGAAAGAGGAAACAAGGGGATGAAAGAGGACAGGCAGGACAAATAGCCCTGTGCAATATTCCAGGTCGGTGTTAATTGTGACTCAGTGAACACGGCAGGAAATGAACCGTTAATACCCAACCCCGCTCGTGACTTTTATAAATGATTTCATTCCCCTGGAGCTTGTTCCATGTCAATGAGTACAAACACTCTGCCCAACACATCTCTGAGGAGGGATGCCAGTGAGGCAAACACACTTTGTCATGCAGCAGTGACAACATTTACTGAAAGGGGCCCCAGAACTTGTAAATGACAACAGAACCCACGGTTTACTTGTCAAACGGGGGCAAAGGAACAGCACGTGGACTTCTGCTGTGAGATCCCTGCTGCAGGCTGTGCCAAAGCCTGATGCCATCCCTGCTCTGTCTCCCATCTGGCACAGCTCAAGGGCACATTGCTGACAAATGCAGCACCTGCACACAGATGAAGCCTCCTTGGGACAAGAAGGTGACTCAGCAGTGCAGACCACGTTCCCTCACCCAGCAGGATTTCTGAGCAGGGATCACCCGGGACAGCAGTACCAATCACCTTGCTAAGCATCACAGCACCACAGAACAGCCTGGGCTGGGAGGGACCCACAAGGATCATCAAGTCCAACTCCCAGCCCTGCACAGGCACCTCAAGAACAATTACAACTTATTCTCAGAGGCTGCAGAAGTACCAGCTAAAATGATGTCCACAGAGTGACCAGAACAGCTTCTTCCTCAGTCAGACCCTTGGCTATTTCTAGTTTCCTCCCTCAATTCTAATGCCAACAGGACTGATACAGATGGGCATCATCTCTTGCACTCCCTTCCAGCCACAGTGAGAGAAATGAACTCAAATCCTGTGAGGAGCAGGGTTTGGTGCCTGTTTGCCTGCACACTGGGAGAGCCCCTCTACATGGAGAGCATTCCCAGCGTGCAAGACCCTTGTCCTGAAAACCACGAGCTCTGGTTTAGGGACATTTCTGAGAAGCTGGACAAAATTTGGCAGCCACAATGGTGGTGAAGAGGAAATCTCTTGGTCTTTCCCATGGGACACAGCAGAGCCACGTGGCTTCTACCAGCAGATGTGAGCTCATCTGAGAGGGTCAGAAGTCACACAGGAAAACCAGAACAACTCCAAGCCAAGTATTTTGCTTCTTGGTGGAACTCATTAGCTCAGCACCGGAGAACTGAAGCCACAATGACTTTTTTCTGGCCAGCTCAGAGCACAGGCACACATCTGCCCTCAAACCCTTACGTGGCCATTCCCCCTCTGAGCCTCCCAAGCCAGCTGTGGTTCACGCCCTTGCTTGGTGACGCTCAGTCTCCTGTCCTCCATCCCAGGGTTTGGCTGTGTCAGCTCAGGGACCAGGCAGGGTCACAGCAGCTGGCTCACCTCTGGCCTCCCAGCTCCCAGAAGGGTGTTTCTGCAGGAAGCTGGAGGGTGGCCAGTTCTAGGAGCTCTTGGAGAATGAGCACAATGGCAGCTGTTTCCTATTTGGAAGTGGAAGGGCTCTGATCTCAGCCCATGCAAGTCACTAGTCAGGACCAAAGGAATGTTTCCCCTCCTCTTCCAAGTCAAAACCCAGCCTAGGGTACACGTAGGCTCAGAAATTCTGCTCTGCAACTGTCAGGTCTGCTGATTACCAGGTAACAGCAACACAAAGGCAACAACAACGTGAAGCCTCGGCAGGGTAAGACCCAGAAGACACAACATCAGTCCAAGAAAACATCTCTGGGAAACCCTTGGCTCTGTGACAGCACCCATGGCCTTACCACAGAGTTACAGAACAGGCTAGGAGGGACTTTAGAGATCATCTCATCCCAACCCACTGTTATGGGCAGGGACACCTCCCAGTAAGCCAGGTTTCTCCAAGCCCCATCCAAATCTCTGGGCTTGGGTTTAACAAGTCCATCTGAAAGACCTGATTTTGAGAGCCCACCAGCTGTATTTGAAGCAAAACTATAAAGGCAGAGGAATGTGGTCTTTGGTGCCAAAGGGCCTCCCTGCTGTGAACACTGGAGCCAATGTACAACCTTCCTGTACATCCTTCCCAGCACCAGCAAGTTTCCTGCTGACTCAAGTGCCTTCTGCACTCACCTGCAGGTGCTGACCTCCCTGTGTCATGCACAGGACATTCCTAAGCTTGAACCACTTTGGCATGGCCTGTCCCACTGTTTAGTATTATCCAGTTTGAGGCTGGAAATGGTTTCCCCCAGCTCCTTTCACCATTAACATAGCAGCCTGCCAAGGCTTCAACAGCAGCAGCAGCAGGGGCTGGTGCCAGATTCACCACCTCAGGTCCCTACTTGGGGATCCTGGATGCCAAATCAAGCCATTTGGGTGGTCAACAAGTTCCTGAGCAATGCATCCAGTAAATAGGAGGCAGGAGAGGAGGGGAAAAAAGAACAGAAACATCATCTAGCAGGAAAAATGACATAACTCGACCTCATCACTTCTGGGGGAGAATTTATGTGGGGGAGTGGCTTCCACCCATTCCCCACAGCTCCCCACCCTGCCTGCTCACACCTCTGAGTAGAGGGGCTGCTGCAGAGTGACATCCTCCTGCAGGATCCAGCTCTTCCCTCATCTCCAGCAGCCTTCCCCAGCAGAACAGTGCTCATACAGCATCATATAAACTAGGGGAAAAAAACAAAAACAAAAACAAACTTTCTTTTCTCTGTCCACAACATCCACAGGGTCACATCACACAGGCTTTTCACACCTCTTAAACAGCACAATTCCCTCTTGCTTCCAACTTGGCTGCTTCTCAAAGAGACGACCCCAAACACTGTGCAAGCTGCAGTATAACCTGAGCCTGCCCTTCCCATCCTTTCCACCCCTGATGCCAGCAGAACACTTCCACTCCAGCTGCTCTTCCCAGAGGTGTCCAGCCCTAACTCTCACATCCTCCTTCCCCACTCTGCCCTGATGTTCCTGCACTCAGCCAGCCCTCAAGGGAGGTGATATTTCACCAACTCAAATAACTCAGAATGGAGGCCGGCTTGTAATGGAAAAGCCTTTCCAAAATCACTTGGAAACTGTTATGGGAAAGGACCAGAGTAGCCAGCCTGGATCCCACCACCTCCCTGCAGCCAGCATCATACCTGGAAATATTTACCTCCCTCTTCCTTGGGTAAAGGACTGTTCTCTTTCTGTACTCTGCCCAAGGACTCTGCAGATGACTTTTTCCACCGCCAGCTCAGACTCTTTTGAAACCCCATTCAAAAGAGGGGATTTTCCATCAGTTCCTGAAGCAACAAGTGAGTCCAGCCAAGTGTGAAGCAGGTCGCTCTCCTCCCTCACAGCTTTCCACACCATGTGTTTCGTGTCAGGAGCGTGACAGGAGCCGGCCCCGGGGGCGCTGGAGGAGCAGCTGCCGCAGCCTTTGTTCGCCTGCCCCGGCTCTCGAGCCAGCACACATCTGCCCCACAGCAGGCACACCATCCCTTCCTCCCAATCCACCAGGACGGAGAGCCAGAGATTTATGTACTCCGCGATTTTTATGTGCTCTCAAGGAGGCTGCGGAGGGAAAACGCCGCCGCTCACAAAAGCCTCCATCTGTGAGTTTATTTATCCGTGCTGGGAAGGCTGTTTATTCTGTTTCTGGGTGGAAACTACACTGGGATCGCAGCTTAATTGTATTGTTTGTTGAATTAATTGCTCTGTTTGATCGGCCTTTCTCCCATAATGCCTGGGAATGGAATGGTTTTGCTGCAATGTGGGAATGGAGAAGGTTGAAGCTGTTTCTCCCTGGCAGACGAACACAGCCAGCACACAGCAAGCAAGAGGGGCTGGTCTGGGGACAGCACGACTTGCCTGATGCAAGTATTGTTGCAGAGGGTGTTCCATGAGGTTTGGCATCCTGGGAAAAGGGTATGGGCCAAAGGCAGAGAAGCATATGGGTGCATAGGATACAGGGTTGGTCTTTTGCTTCTTTTTTCAGCTGATACCTGCCCAGCCAAGAGAAAGGACCTGCTGCCAAGGGTCACCACTCACTGACTGGTGGCCTCTAATCTCCTCTCCTGCAATGAGAATGAACACTGTGGATTTTCCAGGTCAGCCTCAGCATTATTTTCATATTGGAACATTTTTTCACTTCACTTTCATTCCCAGCTTTCCCCCCACCACCACTCCTTTTCTTTTCCCCTTCACGTTTCACCAGCAAACATCCATCTCCAAAGAACCCCAGCTTGCTTCTCACTCCTTTTTTCTGCTTCCACAATCACAGCCCTCAACTTTTTAGGTTTCATTCCTGCCTCTCCCACTTCCCACACACACTTCCTTCTGCCCGCTGGCCCTTCCAATGAAACACAATAATGAGCAGCCGAGTCCGATGTGGCATTTCCCACACACACACTTCTTTGCTTCCCCTCTTTCTCTCTGCAAAGTGAAACCAGAACCAGGACTCCCATGGGATGTCACCATCCCAGATGGGACATCCCTCCATGGGCCATTCCTATCTGTAGAACTTTCTCTAACCAACATTAAAGCCAGGCACTAAAGGTGAGCAACCAGATGACCACCCTCCCACCATGCTGGCAACATCCCAGCACAGACAGCAGACTGATTTCCCCCACTAATTAGACATCCCAGTAGAGTTCAGGGAGCATCTCAGGCCAGGAAGACAAGATCCCTGGAAGACCAACCCTCCACACTTAATGCTGCCCCTTTCACTCCCATCTGCAGGCTCTGGGAATCTCCCTTCCATGACAGATAGTGAGCTGCTGGAGACAGCAAGATGTTTCAATCAGCAGATCTCTGGTGTCTGAGTCAGCCCCATTCCTTGCTGATAAGGAATGAATACTGTCTGTGTCTGTCCGGGTGCGTCTCTCTCTCTCTCTCTATTTCTCTTTTCTCCTTCATAAAGCTGTCAGACCAAGAATAACATATTAGTGGAAGAAAGGAATGTCAGATGTAATACAATAAGGAGATCAGGAGGCTGGGGGAGTGTGTGTGCCTGGCTGCTGTGCCAGAAATCTCTGCACCGGTGATGAACAGCCACAGCCCAGGAGGGCCTGTCCCTCCTTCACACCCTCTTCCCCTGCTGTCCCCCGTCAGACATGGAAAATGGGATGATAAATAGGAGGGAGTGCTTATTCAGCACCCTTCCACTCCCAACAGCCACCTGTGTTTGACACTGCAGGACGATCACACATCCCCCCAAGCCAGAGCCTGAGAAATACCAGTCCACTGATATTCCACCTGTGGAAGTGTTCCAGGCCAGGCTGGACAGGAACAACCTCATCTGAACAACCTGGTCTAGTGGGAGGTGTCCCTGCCCACGGCAAGGGAGTTGGAACTGAATCATCTTTCAGGTCCCTTCCAACCCAATCCATTCTGTGATTCCATGGATATGGCAGGAGTGGCCAGACCTCACCAGGCTGCAGGCTGGGCTACCCTGTGCCACATCCATTGATATGGGGCACAGCCATGCCCAAGGAGCTTAAAAAATCCAGTCCCAAGTGTTGACTGGAACAGGGTCTGGAACAAAACATGTCCCTACAGAACACTACTGAGGTCAGCTCTTGATTTTAAGACCAGGAGGGCCCTGATGCTGCTCTCTGGCTTATTTAACTGGTTCTTGGCAAAATAGCCTCCGTGGAAAACCAATGACATCTGGTGGAGCACGTCTTTCACATAGGTACCCAACACCACCTGAATGGTTTCCAGCAATAGATCTGGTTGCATCTACTGGGTATCTGTCCCTCTAAGTACTTCTGCAAAGAAAAAGAGGAAATGCATAAAGAAGAAAATGCCTCTTGCTCCCACACAGGTCTCTGATCTTCAACCTGAATGGGTGGGTCCCATCCTGTAACCACCAGGTGAGGAGCCCTCAGGTATCAGGTTCTTCTCACACACCTTCCACACTTCGGGAAACAGCAGTGCATATTTCTACACACCCCACAGAGCCAGCCCAGGGCACACCACTATCACATTTCACAGCAGTGCAGATTTTCCACCCCCAAGCACTGCCTTGAAGGATGACATTAATTGAAATGGCTGCAGAAGTGCCAGGGCTGGGATCCAGCTCCGTGACCCGCTCCCAGCACAGGCTCCTGCGTGGCTGGTGCAGCCCTGCTGGCCCCCAGCCCACTGGAGATGTTCCTCCTTGCTATTAAGTGTTCTCCCTCCTGCCCGTTCCCTTCCATTTCCTCCACCCCACCACCACAAATGCAGGACCAGGGGAGCTGACAGGCAGGAGCAGGCACATGGACATCTTGTCCAGTGTCCAATTTGGGGACGTGCCAGGCTGAAGTATAAGATTCCTACCGACAGCACATATGCAAATCAGGGCTCCTTCTGCAGTCTTTAATAGCCCAAAACCGATTTAACTCTTCAAACACAAAGACCAAAATCCCTTTCAAAACGTGTGTTACTGTTCCAAAAATTCTGGCTACTTTTGATATGCAAATACCAACCCAGCCTCCTTATAAAACTTGCCAAGTCCTTTATTTCATTTCCTTGATTTCATCCAGTAGCACTGAGCTGCACAGAAAGATGCAAAGTGTTTCCCTTAGCGGTCACTAATTAATTCAATGACCAGTCCCTTCCATGTGCTGTTTTCCATCCCTCTCCTTTTCAGCCTGGTCAGTTGTTGGAGGTTCCTGAGGTATCCATGGAAGGTAATGGGGCAGGAAAGTCACTGGGATGATTCCTCAATTAGCTGTACAAGGATGTGCACCATCACGGAAAAATGTTTCTCCTGCTAATGAGAACTAACGATCCCAGACCTGGGGGACTCTGCACTCTGATCAAAGCAGTCCAATCAAAACCTCTGCAAATTTCTGATTAGACCAGACAAAAGAGGGGAGAAAGGCACCGAGTCAGATGCTGAATAGATAATAAAATTCCTTTCCACTTTTCCTTCCCAGAAAATGGTAAATCTAATGGGCATGACTAAGCAGCTGTGAGGGGAGACGTGAACAAATTCGTGAAGCAAAGGGGAGTTTAAAGTTCATCTCATTTTCCCCTCCTGCAACATCGTCTGCAATCATATTATGATTTAAAGGCCACCTTTCCCCCAGTGGGAAGCGGGTGAGAAGGGTGTGATTCAATTTTGCATGCCAAGTGTGATGGGAGAAGGAGAAAGGCCAGGAGGCACAAGCGGAGCAGCCACATCCCTCTGGCACCATTAAATGTGTGTTGCTTTTTCCAGTTCCTCGAGGTACAGGGGAAAAATATAATAACGGCACGGTGGCATTTTCTGTCTCAGTTTGTACATGGAAAAAGCTTTCACTGCTGGGAACAAAGCCAGAACAAACCCTGACTCAACCAACACCAAGCTCAGGAGACCCTGGTCCACCTTGAGAAAGCCCCTGGAAACCAGATGACAAGCCTGCCCTTTTCCAGAAGCTGTCACCATTCCCTGCTGCATTTCCAGCTCACCAGAAAATGGTCCTGCTGCTCTTGGCTTACACCTTTCTCTCTTGCCAGCAGGATTAATCTCATGTCCGTGTCAAGGCATCCAGGGGTGGCAGCTGGGCTGCTCTGATTTGAGGGAATAGGAAAGGATTATCCCAGAGGCTGTAGAGGAACGAAGCAAAGCACCCCATACCTCTGCCTAGGCGTGCTCTGGCTGCTCCTCCTGGCCTGCAATTCCATGGTAGATAACTTTATTTCCAGCTAATGTTCAATTCCAAAGAGTTCATGTCAGGTCACAGTGGTACTGAACCACAGGAAGGGAGGCAGAAATGGAGGAAAGGAGTTGTTTGCAGCATTGGGAAGGAAGAGTGTCAGTGAAACAGATTTAAGAGACAGTTGGCCCATTTAAGAATGGTGCAGATCTGGATGCCAGGAGGCCTCTCCACCACCTAAAAGGAGGTTATAGCAAGGTGGGACTCAGCATCTTCTCCCAGCAACTAATGACAGGACAAGAGGACGTGGCCTCAAGCTGTGCCAGGGGAGGTTCAGGTTGAAAATCAGGAGGAATTTCTTCACAGAAAGGGTTGTCAGGCACTGAAAGGGGTTGCCCAGGGAGGTGGAGTCCCCATCCCTGGAGGTGTTCAAGAAATGACTGCGTGTGGCACTCAGTGCTCTGGGCTGGGGGACAGGGTGGAGATCAAAGGCTGAACTCAGTGATCCTAGAGTTCTTTTCCAAACTAAATGATTCTGTCTGGACCCTTCTGCCACTGACCTTCTGCAAGTCCACAGGTGTGGGGTGATGGATAGAGTTAAACCTGGAGGGGATTTGCAGTTTTAAGGTAAAAAGCAGCTGCAACTCCCTGGATGGACTGAGGTTGACATGCTGCCCAATACAACAGTAAACAACTGCTCAGAGAAACATAACAAACGTGGAACAAAGTGGAGACTCCATGGCCCCCCTCCATTCAAATGCCAACAGAACGGGGAAACATTGTGATCCTGAGACAGTACAAGTATTGTACAATACCTGTCTGATAAGGGACAATCAAGGTGTTCTGCTGCTAAAGCCAACTACCATGTCAAACCCCCTCCTCAGGTGCCAAGGATGACCACTATCCCCCTCTCATTAGGTACACCAATCAGAAATAAAAAGTATTTAATGACTAGAGCCACTCAAACTCCACCCGAACATAAAGAAAATAGTATAAAAGTAAGTTGGGGGTAGGGGGAAAGTGGGAGAAGACCTCCATCAAAACTGCTGGGATCAGTTGATGGGCTGGGTCCATCTTCTCCCCTCTCCAAGGGGGGAGAAGATGCCTTGGGTGAGAAATATGCTCTACATGCATTAAATGCTGCTTTTAGGACTAGAGTTTGTGTTTGTGCTCACCCCATAGCACATTAATTACATTGCTTCCTATCAGAGCTTGTGCTTGCTGAATATCTGTATCAGTAGATTACTTTCAACATATTTTTGCAGAAGACACTCTCACTGACAACCTTCAAACTTTACTGATCTGTCACAGTTTGTATTAATAAAAACTGTTATTCCATGAACTGTTCAGGTGAGTTTTTACCAGAAAACACCTTGGCAGGACCCTCTGAGAGGTCCTGGCTCTGTTGAGTTCCCCCTAACAAGGGAGGCTGAGGTACCCCCCGACCTTGTGGATCTGTTGGTGAAGGGTGTCCTTACGAGACGCTGACAGTCTGTGGGACACCAGGGTCTCAACGTCCCGGGGGGGGTCAAGGAGCAAAAAAATCTGAACTCCCCCTTTTCCTGTGACAACAGGCAAGTCATTTTTGCTTGGCTCTGCTTTTCCCTCCCCTCCTGTGGTGGATGGATCTTATCAGCTCCACAGCCCAAGGCAGGGATCTCTGCTCATGCCCAGGCACAGCCTGGCTTGTGCAGACATGCAGTGGTCAGTCCCCAGCGCCCACCACCCTGATGGGATGCCCTGAGAAGTCACCACTGCCCCACCAAGAGGGCAACACCAGCAGCCAAGCATGGGAAAGAGCAGCTCCCACTCCCTGGCTCCACACACTTGTATCCCCCAGTTCAATAAAACATCATAAAAGCAGAGAAATTTCCCGATAAGCACAAATGGATCAATAGCATTAGAGCTGCTCTTAATAGCTGCCTCAGGCTTTTCATACTACACCTTCCAAAATGTCCAGGAGTGAGTAATTAATGACCAAACCAAGTAATTACTTTCTTGATTTTTCTCAAAACTGGAATTCACTGAAAGAACTTAGAGCTTTACTGGTGCTACACAGTAAATTAATTCGGTAAGTGCTGATATTACAAGTCTGGGCTGCCTGTTAAAAAAACACAACGGTGCCGTAGAGTCTTTCCTTGTTTTCTGATGTAACCCTTTACTGACTGCTCCAGATGCCTGGGAGGAAGCACCTCAACCCTCTATCACCCTGCAGGTTTTGCTCTTGGGCCAGGCAGCAGGGAGGCAGCTCATCTTAGGGGAGATGCCAAGACCTGTGTCAGCAGCTCACAAGCAGGGATTAAGGCAAATTCTCACCTCACACCTTTACCATCCCAACAAACTAGCAGGAGTGGGAACAGGAGCATAGGGGCTTCCCTGAAGGCAGACAAAAGCTGGAATTGGGACCACAATGACTGCCAGACACCTTTGAACTCTTTTCAACATGTTCATTTTCATCAAGCTGGACAGGACGCTTCCCACACCACTGGCAAGTCCAGCCTAATCGAGGGATTTTTAACCCTTGAGGAATGGTAAGAGAGAAACCAAAGGGAATTACCAAATAGCAGCAGATAAGGAACACAAGGGAGACAAAAAGGCAGAGATCAGTGAGCCTGCCTGTGAAGGCAAGGACCACTGTTTCTCCAGCACAACACTCTCCTGGAATAAGAGGACAGATGTGTCTCCAGTTCCTTGCCACATCTTCTATCCATATTCTTGATTTCTGCTAAGAGTGACACGTCTGAAAACAGCCCACAGTGTCACCTCAGAGGTGATCCATCACTTGTCATCTGTGCTTACTAATCCACTCCAGAAGGCCAGGACAGGCTTGTAACAGCCACGGCCCAGCCTGCACTCAGCTGAAAGGAACCTTTGCAGGGTATTTCCAGCAATCCATTTTAACTTCTTCATGGATTTACATGGCTGCAGCCACCAGCTAACCCCACACCATGGGAGGAATTGCATGTAAAGCTCTTCCACAGGCAGTAAATGGAGGCACAGAAACTCAGCTCTGCACTCAGACTGCCTGCTTGGGATGCTCACACAACCTTAGGAACCCATTGCAGCATCAAGAGGCAGAGGATGATGAGCAATTCAGGCCACCCATTTCCTGTGACTTCCAGACACCCCAGAGAGAAACACACACAGAACTACAGGTCCTCAGGAGGGATGTAACTCTGGCCTTCCTCACTTGGCTTGCCTTTTTTGCCACAAGGCACCTCAGACACCATATCTGAGGGAAAACTACCTCAACAACCCTAAATTTCCAACACCAGCAGCACGAGACACTAATAAAATGAGTGTTGCAGTTGTGTGTGTGTGTATGTGCCCATATGAGAAAAAAACACGAGTCAATAAGAAAATTACTGAAGTAATCCTCCCATTCCCACCAGTAATGAATTATTGTTCCCCTGCTCCCAAGAGCGTGGCTGTAGCCTGGGAGCTTAACATTCAGTCTGACATGGACCTCCAGCACACACAGCTAATCCTCCTAAGCACAGTGACAACCAACAACAAACCCCTCAAGCAGAGGAAGCGCCGTGTTTCTGCCCCAGCTTCCCATTACCATATTTTTAATTGCCTGAGAATATCCTTTTTTCTTTTGTCAAAACAAATTCTGCTAAACCACCGCTTCAGATACGAGCAGGGGAGCCAGGAATTGTGAGAGAGAAGCCAAGAAAATCCCTCTGTAAATGAAGATTTCTGCTGATGGAAGCAAGGCAGGGAGGAGCAGGAACAGGGTCTGCTCATCCCTGTCGGCATCCAGCAGTCCCCAGCACTGCAAGTGTTCTGAGGGTTTAATGCAGGGCAGGTGATAAAGAGGTTCCAAGACAGAGGAATCTGCTGATTTGGTCAGAGGGAACCTGAGAGAAGAACAGAAATTTTTAGGGTAAAAAGAGTATTTAAAGAAAACCCAGAGGTAAGAGTCCACCTAGAAGCTCAGAGGCCAACATGAGTGAGACAGAGCTCAACAGAGTATGATAAACCAAGAGCCACTGCTACAGAGAAATCAATTTTAAGAGAAAGAGAAGGCCCTGGAATGGAGATTCTGTCAGAGGAAACATGGCAAGAGCAGAAGGAAGCAGAGGGAAACAACACACAAATCATGCTCATGCACAAAAACACCTGACATGAGTTAGATGCTTTTCCCTTGTTTCCTCTCTACTCCCTCTCAAAGGAAAATGAGGTTTTGACAAAGCCTAAACGTTATGAAAAATCTTCCAATTCTCTGTTTCTTGGTTTTGGTTTTAAAGAAAACTCTTTCCTTTTTGACAAAGAGGGAAAAGGCAAACCTCTTTCTTCCTAAGTGAAACGTTTTTCAGGAAGATGTGATGGATACCAAACCAAGCAGAAACCGCTGGAGAGGTGGAGGAGGCAGGTTCCTACCCAGTGCTGTGTTCCCTGTGTCCTGGATCTCCAGGCTGACTGCTCAGCACGTCCAGCACAAAGTGCAAACACAGCCCTGAGCAGTCTTCCTGCATCCACCTTCACAGCTGAGGTCAGTGAGGAAAAACCTCAGGGATCTTGCAGGCAGGGAAGCTGGGACAGGGGGAGAAGTTGTTTAAATACTCTTCCACCCAGCAAATCCCACTGCAGTCAATGGCACAAGTGGCATATGGAAACCTCTCCCGTGTCCCAGCATCCCAGTGAACACTTGCCCTTGCAATGGGACAAGAAGGAGATGCACCCAGTCTAAACAGGCCCACCACAATCTGGGAAGAACCAAGATGGGATCAGAGCTCCCCGTGTTCATCCCAGGACAGACAGCACTGGGTCACATCTTGGTTTGGTTTCCATCCTTAACACACAAACCACAAGTCAGCATTTCCCTCCACCACAGCCCCAGGGACACAGGGGAAGTTCCAGTCCCTGATTTGCTTCCTGCACTGCTGGACACCCCATGGCACAGCAGAAGCTGCTGGATCAGCTCACAGAGCTGCAGAGAGGGGGCTAATCCAGGAAAGCAAACCCTGACTTCATTCACACACTTAAATGGGGGGGAAACACATGTAGAAAGAACCTGACAGTGCAAGAGGAGGGATTCAAGGCCGGGTTAGGTGGGACTTTGAACAACCTGGTCTAATGGAAGGTGTCCCTGCCCATCCCCATCCAAGCCCATCCCTGCGGGGCAGTTGAAACTAGACGACCTTTAAGGTCCCTTCCAATCCAAACTATTCTCTGCTTATAATCAAGCACAGGTTTCCAGAAGCTTCAGTGTGTCAGCTGTAAGTCCAGGGAGGGTTGACTTTGCTGTGTTCAAGTGGCTTTTTTTTATTATTTTTTTTTTGCTCTTGCTTTGTTTAGTACAAAATGAGTTCTAAATAAATCAGCAACGTACAAGATGTGTACAAATGGAGCAGCAGAGCCTGCTCCACAAAGGCTCTGACAGGCTCTGTGTCCTCAGGGATGTGGCAAACAAGCTGCTCTGCCAGCCTGCTCCATCAAGGTAATTTCCCTGCCCTTTTATTGCACCAGGCAGCCCCTGCGCTCGTTTGTGCTATCATACAACAAGGGCTGTGCACAATAATCTGGGCTTGGAGAGCACTCAGTATCCCTACCCTGGAACTGGGCAGCAATATGGGAAAGACCTGAGGATGACATCCCCAGTCAGGTGGAGTTCCCTGCTCCGTGAGCCCTCCCCACAGCCCAGCACCAGCACAGCCACGGGAGAGCCATCAAACATGGGCATAATCCTCCTAATGTCTCCAGCATTTAAAGGCTGATTAGTGCTGCTTCTAATAGAGCTGGGCCAGGGAATGAAGTGGCAGAAGGTATCTGGCCCAGGATTTCAGTGCAGGTGTCAAAGGAATGCTGCCAACACAGGGACAAAGCTCCACCCTCTTCCCTCATCTCTTGGCTTTGGCCCCAAGCCACCAGCAGACCCAAGGGCAGCATGTACACTGGAGACATAAATCCCACAGATCAGCTCCTGACCTCCTCCATGCTCACAGTCCTCCTAACACTGTTTGGCACGAGGGCAAGTTGTCCAGCCAAAAAATTTGAGCAGTTCCCATGAAGCTGTGCGGGTGAAACCCTCTACCACCCCTGTAGCCACACAAGGGAAGGTGCAATGTCACCTGACCATGTGACACAGCTTAGGGTAGGTCACACCTTGCACGTGCCTGATTGAACCAGAGGGTATTTCTGAGCACCGGATCTGTGCCTCTGGGTGCAGAGTTAGACATGTTTGGGGTTCTTCCACTTCAGATAAACCCAGAAAGCTGGGAAGATGTCACAACACCCAGAGCAAGGAGGACAACCAAGCCTCCCTGGAGACTGCTGCAGAGCACACCTCCACCTGCAGCTGAATATAGAAATGGGATATAGAAATAGAGAATAGAAATTGGATATAGGAAACTTCCCAGCACAGAGGACGCTTGTCATCAGCTGACATGTCACCCACACAAAGTTTCTTGTCCAGGTTGCAAGCCCCTGAATGAAAACAGGTAAAGCCAGTGTGATACTGGGCGGAAAGAGGCTGGATCTGCCTCTTTCCAGAGTTGCCTGGAACAAGGACATGACTTCACCAGCAGCTGTGTCACAAAGCAGACAGTGTTTGCCCTGCAGCAAAAGACTTAATACCCCCTCATGGGAAGTGCAGGCGTATCTTTGGAGGGTCTCAGCCCTGCAAACACGTGCAGCCCAGGCTGGCAGCCATCCCACCCCACACCTGCCCAAACATACATCTGCTCTGCAGCACAGCTCCAACACGTGGGTCTGGTTTGGATCTCAGGGACTGCCTGGGGAGGATTTCCCCTCTGGGAGCCCCCTCTACTCCCCATGGAAAGCCAAGGCAATGGAGCTGGGGTGAGTGCACAATTTGGGGTACCCCACCTGGAACAGTAGAATGTGAGCCTGCAGGACAAGAAGCTCATGCTCAAGGTTTCTGGTCAAGATTTCTTTTTTTTTTTTTAACCAAACCCAAGGCTTGGCTTCTAATTCTGAGAGTTCAAGTCCTTGGAAATCGAATCCCTCAGTTGAAGCCAAACACAGAGAGAAAGCAGCAAATCCTTCCCACACTCCTATATGGGCCATATCCTGATCCCACAGAACTGCTGAGCACAGCCCACCACTGACCAAGAGCTGCTGTGCCCACACCCGCACAGAGAAAGTCATTCCCAACCTTTTCCAGCACCATCCCAATCCTCTGCCATGGCCACACATCGAGCAACCAGGAGGGAGAGTCCTGCATTCACGCACTTCCCACTCCGACAGGACCCTTCTGTGCATCCCACCACCTGCTGACAAAGCTAAAGCAAGCCACTCTCTGCACAAACACCCACCCTGGCATTGCAGAAAGGGGGTATTTTTCTTGGAGATGCCAGGGACAGCTCTGTGATGGGCACAGCCAAATTGCTCTGCCACTCAGGAAGGTAGCTGAGGGAGCTCAGGGGTAAAAAGCAGAGTGCAGACATGACCCACAATCAAGGCAGTTATTCCCTCGTGATTTTCTGCCTGGTATCCAGTGACAGGATGCATGGGAATGGTTCAAAGCTGCACGAGAGAAGGTTTAGACTGGACATCAGGAAGCATTTCTTTACCAAGAGGGTGTTCAAACCCTGGAACAGGCTTCCTGGAGGAGTAATGTCTCAAGTGTCAGTGTTCAAAAGACACTTGGACAACGCCCTTATCAGAATCCCAGAATGGTTTGGGTTGGAAGGGACCTTAAAGCTCATCTCATTCCGCCCTCATTCCAGGGACACCTTCCATAGACCAGGTAGCTCCAAGCCCCATCCAAGCTGGCTGTATCTTTTGGTCAGCCCTGAGTAGGCAGGTAGTTGGACTGGATGATCATCACAGGTCCCTTCCAACTGGAACATTTTATCCTTTGCAGCCACCACTGCCCCAGGGCAGTGAGGACTGCCAGGGATTTCAGCACAAACCCAGATGAAGAAGCACCAGTGCGGTCAACCAAGCACAACCCAAGACATTCCAGGTCGGGTTTAGTCTAAGTATCCGAGGTCTTGCCATCCACCTGGCCCTCCCAGAGGAGTGTGGCAGACAGATGAGATGGCCCCCAACACTCCAGCTACACTGGGAGCTGGGAGTTTTGAATGACACCTGGATTTACCTCACCAAAGCTGCAACAAGTCTGAAAACTAAACTAGAATGTGAGGCACAGATGAAGCCCAGCAGGCAGGCCATGGAGAGAAACACCCAGAGATAACATCCTGTTATCTCATGGGAGTCCTTCCCATGATGTTCACCACCCTTCAAGGTGAACATACCCCAGTTCATCCAGTTAAATCCAGGTAAAAACCAACTACCAAAAGATCCCAGAAATAAACACAGAGGGAATTCCTACAGCTTTGCTCTTTGTATTTTATCCAGATATTTAGATATTTCTATACCATGCTCATTTCTACTCTGAAAGGCTGAGAGGCTTTAGGCATGAATTTTTCTAGCCCTGGAAGACATGAGGTTGAGAGAAATTCTCTGTGCACAGGAAAAGGAAAGAAAACCCACTGCCAGCCTAACACACATTATTTTAGCCCCACTGTAGAGGTGCAGGTCTCAGAGGATAAAGACTGGCAGCCAGGCAGGCCTTGAGGTTTCAGCTGAGATCCTACAAAGTGAACATGGCAAATGCTGCACACCAAGTCTCTTGTCCTACCTGCTCTGCTGCAGTTGGGCTCCCTCTTCTCTTGCTGCCACGCATTCTTCCATCGCTGCTTCTCCTTCTTTCATGCCTAAAATACAGCTTCAGTTTTCTGCCTTCTGCAGTTCAAACATTTGGCTCCTGACCCTACATGTTGCACCTCCAAACTACAGTCACCTCCTGCCTTGATCTCAGCTTCCCAAGCCATTTGGGAACTAGTCTGTGCTCTGACAACAGCAATCTTGCTCCACTTGCTTTCTTGAATTTATCCTCCAGTTACTTCCCTGAATTTGCTCTTCTGGAAATCAGCCTGCATCTTCTTTTCCTTCTTCCTTCTCTCCACAGCTGCTCCAGGTTGCTGTAGAGACTGTGCCCACCCTTTCTGCTCTGCAGTCACATCCTCAAATCCCAGCAGTTAACCCTGAGGAGCCCCTTTCTGCCATCTGAACGTGGCATTCCTTGGAACCAGGGCAGCTATAAAACTGATTTCTACAGTCCCTGCCTGCAAAATAAAGTGAGCCACATCTCCCCATCCTGCTTTAAGCACTGGGCCAAGGGCTTCCTATTTATAACTGATGGAGATGGGCAGCACCTGCCCAGAACCCATTTCCCCCTCAGACATAAATCACCACAGCTGTGAGGCCCTGGAGCAGTTGCCTCCTCATTTCAGGTGCTCAGAGGCAGCCAGGAGATTGAGTTTGTACAAACCACTGGTGTCCACACTTCCCAGTCTGTGCTCACATCCCAGAGGTCCTGACCTGCCTTCCTGCCTGTTGGTTTGCAGCAGATGGAACCAGCTCAAGGTTCAATCCACACCGTGATAACCATGGTGGCAGCTCCCACCACTGTGATAAAGTAAAGTAAAATAAAATAAAATAAAATAAATAAAATGAAATAAACCTACTTAGTCACTAATATGGGTGCAGGGATAGAATTCACCACTGTGCAGACTGAGACAGGCTCTCCTCCTCCCTCAAAGTGCTAAATCTTCCCCTATCTGCCACGTCCATCATGCAGGCTCTGGGCTTCAGCAGCCTGAGATCCATTTCCTATAAATTTTCTGCACAGTGCCTACAACACTTGTAGTCTCTCTAAAATAATGATCGGAGGGTGGATAGAGGAGAACAAACAGTTCAGATGCACAGTTTATCTGATGAATTTAGCCTCTTCTCCTGTTCCTGCAATATCAGGTGGACAAATCCAATTTCCTCAAATGCATTTGTTGTTTGAGTTTATTTGACAAATACTTACCCAAACAATTGCCTCTACATTCACTTAGCAAATATTTAAAATATGAACTGTGCTGTTTAGTGAATCCCCTGGCGCTGCACTGGTCCCTGGTGGAGCAGAAAAGTTAGTTTTTCCCCCCAGTATTAGTTATTTCTGCATTTCAAATTAAATTTTTTGCCAGCTCTCATTCTTCCGCTGATAACACCAGATGATTCCCTGGTGCTTATTAGGAAAGGAGCTGGTCAGTTTTCTCCTGATGAAATCGAGTTTTGCTGGGAAGCAATAACCCATCGGAGCAGACACATTTCATCAGAAACCCCCCCACAATCAAATGACTTGCAGCAGCTGAAGTAGAATCCAGCTCCCAGAAATCCCTGAGGGTTGTTCTCCCAGGCTCCAGCCCTGCATTTGTGTCAGTCACCTGTCAGCTCCACATCTCCAGCTGAAAACTGGGAAGTTCTGGTATGATCGACCTTCTTTGAGCTGGGGAAGTCCTGTGACAGGCATGGGAATATAAAGGAGCCAGAAAAAAAGGGGTCCCAGGTATTTTTTGCCCCAAAAGGAGGCCAAGGGAGCTGGGCTTAGGGGCTCCTAACAGCAGCTTTCCAGTACCTGCGTGGGGGTTACAGAGGAGCTGGAGCCAGGGATTTACCAGGAGGAGGGAGATGGGAGACAAGAGGCATCCACTGAAACAACCAGATATAAACAACTGGATATTACAATAACCCCCACAAGGATGGTCACACGTGGCACAGGTTGCCCAGAGAGGCTGTGCAGTCTCCATCCTTGGAGGTTTTCCAATCCTGCTCTGACCCCAAAACTAACCCTGATACAAGGTGTTGGACAAAAGACGACTTCTGAGTCCCTTTCCACCTGAGTTATTCCAGCCCACGACCCTGGGAAACCTGCTCGAGCACTGATCAAGCTGACAGGAACAATGGTTACACAGAGTGGCAACAGAGTTGGGGGGATATAACATCATACCTTGGCTGAAGTTTGTTTCTAGAATTGCCTGTTTATACCAAGATTTGGGGGAAAATAATAATATCCATTTTTGGTCCAAACTGGACCAGAACCAACACTTGAAGAAAAGCTGAGGAACAAACATCTGCATTTCAGCAAACTCAGCTACAAAGGCTCATCATTTCAGACCTAGGGAAAATCAATTTCTAGGTCTCATGATTACAAAGAAAACCTCAAGAGCTTGAAGAGTTCAACCAGAACCAGAAGGCAAATAAAAAGAAATCACAATTCATTATTCATCAAAATCTTCTCCAATCTGTTTTAAGACCATGTCAGGATATTTTAGCACTGCAGGTATCAATAGCGGCAGAAAAACCTGCAAATGTGACTTTGAAATTTGCCTTTTTTTTTTTTTTTCCCTGCCAGTAAAAATCTCGTTGCTTGAACGTTCCTGGAAAGGTACCAGGGAAAGGTTGGGAATATCGCCCAAGCAAATTCACTTAAGAATTCAAACAAACACATCAGGACACAATTTTGCTTTTGTCACCCAGCTCGGAGAGAAAGCTGAGCAGTTTGGGAGAGGGCAGGAAAAGAACAAATGCTTCATTAAACCTGTTTTCAGGCAGAGGAACAACAGACAACCTATTACTGGAACCAGCCTCCGCTGCTCTTTAGTCAACCAAGAGCCTTTGAACGCAACACTGGGTTGGACAGCAGCTCTTCATATTCCCATTATTTATTCTGGGACTCAGAGGGATGCAGCCAGGACAACCCATCCTTCTGAGCTGTGTACCAGTGTGGGAGAGGGAGGGATTTCACATTCTCACTCCACAAACTCCCACTCACTGCCAAGAGCAGCAAATGACACACGAGCACAACAGGCAGGCAGACAAAGAGAATAAAGCAGGCGTTCTGAGACAGCACAAATGCCTTCGCTCATCTCCAGGACACTCTACTCATCCAACAAAAGAGAAAAAGGGGACCAGGGGGTGGCCCTGGAGGGGATTTTTTTGGGTTTGTGCTGTTTTTTAAGCTTCAGACCAGCTGTGTTAAACATTCACAGGACTGGGTAAGGGGAGACATGATGGTTGGGGTTTTCACTCATGATGGTTGGGGTTTTCAAGTTCCTTCCTTGCTTTGAGGGGAATAAAGCACCAGCAACTTTCCTCCAAGAAGCACAGAGTTTTTCTAGGCTGGGCTGTCCAGCAGCTTTCCTACAGAAAATTGGGTTGTCAGCCAGGCATGGAACAGCACCACGTCTCCAGCAAGCACCCAGACCTTCAGCTGAGGGCTCCTCCCCTCCTGGGAGATGTGAAAACAATTCCTACCAGCCCATCTCTAGGTCTCATAAAGTTAAAATAATTGGGCTCTACAGCTCTGGAATGAGATTTTTCCAGCTCTCCATCCCTGAGAATGTTATTCTTTGTTAGGTGCCTTGGAGAAGGTGTGCTCTGCTCAGAGGGGCTGCAATTGCTCCTGGATGTCCCCTAATCCCTGGCTCCAGCTCTGACTCAGCCTCTTTACAGAACAGTCCATAATGGACTGGCTCACTCTGGCTACATACTTTATATCTCTTTAGCTCCATGAGCAGATGGAGTCGAGGGACAGCAGGATTTATATTTCTTGCTCGAGTTGCAGCTTGGCTGGGTGGAAATAAAAAACGGGAAACGATGAGGAAACGGCACCGTAACAGCATTTACCTCACGGGCTTCGGAGCCTCTACATTCTACCTGGGTAGGGTTTGCAGTGTCAGCATTAATCCCAGGCCTTCCTCCCCAGCTGAAGAGGAGGAGGCCCAAGGGATGGTTCTCCTCCCCAGACCCTGTGATGGATGGAAGGGAGCGTCCAGAAGCGCGGTGAAATATTCCACTGACCAGGTCTGCGCATCAGGGCTGATTTAGATAATCCAGCCCAGACCATTTCCTTCAGGCCACATAAAGGAAAACCAGGAAATGCTTCTGACCTCTGAGGGCTCTAAAGGGAGAGAAAAGGAGGTAGAGGTATGAAAGCAAGCAGGGGGATTGACAGGGGCTCAGGAAAGAGCAGCACAATAGGCTCTGAAACTCCTTCCCTTTCTCCGCGTTTCATACAATTGAAGGGGAGAAGGGAAAACCAGGAGAGGGAGGGATTTACGACGAACGTGAAAGCTTCCAGATTAATTAATTACCCCTTTTTAGTTCGTGAAAAAGGAGGCTAGAAATATCCACGTCTGCTCCTCTTGGAAGGCAACCCTGGCGCTTGCTCCGAACGTCCCCCCCCCCCCGCCCCGCCCGCGCGCGGGGATAATTAATCCATCACGGGATGGATCAGCCCGCGCCGCCGCGAAACAGAGGGATCCATTTCTCCTGCACCGTTCCCCTCCTCCCCAAAGAGACATCTGAAACGTATCATGTAATAAATGTTTCTTGGATGGAAGGGGAGGTATTGTTCTCTTGCTGTGGAAACAATCCCGGCCGTGGGGCCAGCCAGGAGGGAGCGGGGCCGGATGCTTCACTCGGCGGCTCTTACAGTGTCCTCTATGGCAGGGCGGCCTCCAAAGGACACGTTTCATGATGTTCCCTCTGAACAGCAGCGCTCAGGAGGGCAGGGTGAGCCGTTTTCAGCCAAAGGAGGTGACATCAGGCTGCTCCCCAGGATGCCACAGGTGTCAGAGGTGGGCTTCCCTCTGTGAAGGATCCACGGCACTACCTGGCAGGCAACAGGACACCTCTGGGGCCAGGGAGGTGGCCCAGAGCCCATCACAGCGCACCCAATTAGATATTAGAAATAGGTTCTTCCCCAAGAGGGTGGCTGGGCACTGACCAGGCTCCCCAGGGCAGTGGGCACAGCCCCAAGGCTGCCAGAGCTCCAGGAGGGTTTGGATGATCCTCTGGGGCACAGGGGGTGACTCTGGGGGATGGGCCTGTGCAGGGTCAGGAGTTGGACTCCATGATCCTTGTGAGTCCCTTTCAACTGAGAATATCCTGTGATTCTGTGTGATCTCTGACCAAACCCCCATCCATCCCTCTCTGTCACACCCTGCCAGGGCGTGGCTGAGGTTGGGAGCAGCCGCTCTGCACAACTCCAGACAAAGATCAGCCCTTCTACAGGCATCTCTCCTTCCATTTGACACTTGCCCCTGATCCAAAGGATCTAGAAACAAGCAGCCCTGGACTCTCAGCTTCCCGTTACCATAGAATGGACCATCCTCCAGCAAGTATCCTGATTCTTTTCGTTCCTGCTCGCTCTCCAAGGTGCAGTGTTTCACCCTCACACACCTTTTTCACCTCTCCACTGCCACACACTCCGAAGGGCAGGAGCTCTCTTTTGCTGTGTCCACAGCACAAAGCCTGCTTCATCAGAGTGTGGATTTTCCCACCCTGTCTAATTAAAAAAGCCCTCATGCCGTGCTCTCCACGCCCCTTTGCTGGTGTTTTTGTGGAGCTATGGAAGGTTTCCTGAGGAGAACAGGACAGGCCATCCTTTACCTACCTGAGCCCCTTTGCTCTGCAGTGGTTGGGCACCCTCAAAGCATGGAAACTGCGTGAGATCAGAGCTCCCCAGCACTGAGCTCACCCCTGATCCCAGCATCCCATTTGCATCCGTTTATCAGGAACATTGCTGCTTTCTGCTGACATCCAAATATTCTTGGCGTGAAGGAGCTGCTGACATTTATTCCTGAATTGCCACATTGCAGGAGCTTTGGCTAAGACTCGAGTTACATAGGAAGAGAGAAGGGACTTGTTACTTGGTGAAGATAAGTCTTCTACAGTCTATCAGTCTAGATTAGATGTGGGTCACTTCCTCTATTCATTTCCCTAGATGATTATTTTTAAGGCTCTTTCAAAGAAACACTTGAGCTCAGTACAATGTTCTTGATTGCAACCAGAACTGGCTGAAAAATGCTGAACTAATTGAAAGAAATTTTCTTTTTCATTCTTTCCTCAAAACATTTCCAGGGTTTTTGGTCAGTACTTGGAACTGGGAAAAATCCCCCTGGGCTCCACTGTACAGCAGTTTTTTCCACAGCATCAGCAGCATTTCAAAATCCTGCTAGTTGATCTCATGGCTGCAAAGTGACTTCTCTGTCTATCAAAGACAGAGGGATGTCATGACACTTTTATATTTTCATCACAACACCCCTCACAGTGACATCCAGGTCGTGGAGAAATGTTCCCCCTGTTTCTCCACCAGCACGTGCTCCGAGCACATCCCAAAGCTCTCTAAGAGCTGTTGCCATCATTAATCCTCTCCCCCACATGGTTAAGCTGAGGCACAGAGTGGCAGCAGCTCCCACAGCATAGAATCACAGAATCATTAAGGTCGGAAAAGACCTCCAAGATCATCAAGTCCAACTTTCAGGCAAATACCATCATGCCCACTAAAACATATCTCCCAGTGCCACATCCAAAAAAGTGACTTTTTGAACACCTCCAGGGATGGTGACTCCACCACTTCCCTGGGCCTGACCACTCTTCCAGTGAAGACCCTTGCCCTGATATCCAAGCTGAACCTCCCCTGGAGGCAGAAATCTGCCACCTCCCAAGTCTCTCCACACGCTAAACCATGACAGGGTGTCCCACCACACACAAACCTCCACATGCCCCTTCGAGCAGGTGCCAGCAGCCGGCCCCCAGCCCAAACTGCAGAGCCTGCTGGGGCCATCTGTCCCTCCAGCCCATGGCCTCCCCTTGATGCTCCCACTGGCTGATTCCTCCTCGCCAGCATCCTTCTCCATGGCTCCCAGGAAGATGGCAAATTCCATCTCAAACAAGAAGGAAACCAAACAACATCCCCCCCCACGACACCCAGGTTCTCTGGCAGAGGGGAGAGGTTTCTGCATTGCTCATTTTCTGCCGAGTTAACACAAGCTAAACAGTCTCTTTTCTTCCCCGTGCATTTCTTTTCCAGGCAGCTCCCCCTCCCCTTCCTTTCTTTTTCCATTTCAGCTACCTCAAGCAGAAGGCCCTCCGAGGCACAAGTGACTTCAAAGACACCAGGTCCAATGTGCAGCAAGTGATAAAAACCTACACAGCATGTGTTGGGCAAATTAATATCCCCTCCAGAGCCACCAGCTCCTCGGCCCCAGCAGCACCATAATGAGATGTTGTACCGAAGGGGAGGGGGAGCTCAGTGCAAAAGGGGTGATGTATTTAATGTATGCAAATTGACTCGCATGCAAATTGCCACTAAGTTAAAAATAACGCATTGCACTAGGAGTCCGTCTTTTAAAGCATTTGTTTATTCATTAGGGTAATCTCTGCTATCAGTCGCCTCGTTTCCCTCCACATGAAGTGCTCAGTTTCAGGGAAGTTCGTGTTTTGCAAGTCTGGGGGACGAATGTGATTTCCTGCTGATCTCAGCCTGCACTGCAATCACTTATTTCTTCCTTCTCCTTCCTTTCTGCTCATAGGCTACAAGGATTAAAGTCACCTTTCCTCGAAGGGGAGATGCTCAAAGTGACGAACTTCAAGGACAAAAGCTGTCAGTGCCACCCAGAGCAGTTCCTGATAGCCACAGCCTTACCCAGGGCTGGACCAGAGCATCTGCCCAGGCTGGACTTGGCTCAGGTTGACCAAGCTGGATGGAAGGCACAACACCAGCCTCCCAGCTTCTCTTCTCTCTGGTGACCAGTGACTCCAGGGAATGGCCTGAAGTTGTGTCAGAGGAGGTTTAGGCTTGAGATTAGAAAAAGGTTCTTCCCTCAGAGGGTGGTTGGCACTGAACAGGCTCCCCAGGGCAGTGGGCACAGCCCCAAGGCTGCCAGAGCTCAGGAAGTGTTTGGACACAACAAGTGTTGGGGTGTCTGTGCAGGGCCAGGAGATGGACTGGAAGATCCCTGTGAGTCCCTTCCAGCTCAGGATATTCTGTGATTCTATGAAAGAACAGTGTAAATGCCTCCTCCTGACACCTCAGCACAATGAGTGAATATTAGAGTCCTACCAGTGACGTTAAGCACTGGGATAGCTGCTGACAGAGCCAGGGCATCCAACTGATCCTGGCTGATGGATCTCATGGCAAATCCAGTGCTGAACCCACCCAGTATTACAAAGGAGCAGCAGGGGTTTGAACAGTGCAGGTGGTGAGAGCAGTAAGGATGGTGGGTTCCCGTTTCAAGATGCACTGCACTGGTTGAGTCCTTCTGCCTGGAGAGGGGGACATTCAGAGACCAAATGCATTTGCTTCATCCCGAGTTTTAATACTGAGACTCGGTTTGCTGCAGGTTTGGGAAGGGTCTCAAGTGGAATTTACTCTCGCTGGAGTATTTTAACACTTTGCAGTCTTTAGACATGCAATGCCTTGGGAGATGGAGGTGGGGTTTATACCCACTGGACTGAAGCACAGAGGGAGCCCTGATGTCCTGGTTTCAGCTGGGATGCAGTTAATTTTCTTCCTAGTAGTTGATACATTTCCCAAGCTGCAAAGTTCTTGATGGTGCAGAAGAGGACCAGTAACTAGGCAGAAGCTCCAGCCACCCTCAAGCAAAAGAATAATACAGACAAAACTCTGATTTAGCTGTATCAAATTGTCAGGGTCAGAGCTGCTGCAGTCAGACCATCTCCAGGTCCCCGAGGAGCATGTTCTGCACTTCTGTTTTTGATCATTTCTTATTACTCAGCCTAAGACTGACAAAGTCACAGTGTTGGCACAACCCTCCAGCACCTGCCAATAATCAGGAAGTTTCTTTGCTAGTTAACTCTGCCCCTCTTGGGGAATCTTGTTCTTCTGTCCTGTGCATGGTGAGAGCTGTAAAAATCATACTGAGACTAAAAGGAGTCTAAGGACAGCAATCAGCCTTACTTATTTTCTTTCAGCTCGAATTCTAAATCAACATACAAGCAGAGACTCACACCTCCAAGAACTGGGATTGCTGTTCTGGGCAGAGAGGGAGGCTGTGCTGAGGTGCTGGAGCAGCAGGGCCAGGCTCCCCTCTCCAAGCACTGCCTGCTGAGAGCAGGCTGCTCCTCCTCTGCCTCACCAAGGCATAGACCTGAGCAGGGACAGTGATGGAAATCCCTCCTCGTAGCAGCAAGGGTGGATTTAAAGTGATTGGCTTAAACTGCATTAACCTCAGTGTGGACACAGTCACTCCAGATTCAAGTGGCCATTGCTCAGTTTAACAGGAGCCACTTCAATGTGACCTAATTTGCCACCTGAGTAAATAAACCAAACCAAA
The DNA here is from genome assembly GCF_003945595.2 of Pipra filicauda. Taxonomy (NCBI): domain Eukaryota; kingdom Metazoa; phylum Chordata; class Aves; order Passeriformes; family Pipridae; genus Pipra; species Pipra filicauda. The sequence continues at coordinate 2,651,698 of NW_024105098.1, read as the reverse complement.
TAAAGGTTAATGACTGTGAAGAAGTGCCTCCCCAGAGCAGAGTGATCCACTCGGGGCTTACCTATCAACCCGGATTAACAGCAGACACCATCCCTCATCCCTCTGCTTGGAGCTCCAGCTGGGAAAAGCCCACTGAGTCCTGGGTGGGAGCAAGACAGAGTCAGGGGTTGACCCTTAATTCAGGCAGGAGCAAAGATCACAAGTCAGATCAGAAGGAACACGTACCCCCACTGCACAATGTCTCACCTATGTTCTTGCCTCAGCCAAGAAGTTTAAGTGTGCCGAGAGATGGGAATGGGGCAGGACAGAGAGAAGATGTTCTGCAGCCTCTCCCCACACTCAGTGACATGACAGAGCATCACTGGTGGGAGGCTCTTCAACCCTCATACAGATGGGATGGTACAACAACAAACTCAGCTGGGATGTGGGTGATGGTAAATCAGCATCAAAGCACGGGGCCACCAGGCAGCAAAACTGGATTAAATAGATTCGTGGACTTGAGGTAAACTCAAACAGCAGATACTACAAGGAGAAAGAAAGAGAGATACCTTCTAATCCCCTCTTCCTAGATGCTGGACACAACTGCAATGGATGGCAAGAGGGGCCAGACCCACAGGGCACCTGCTGATGATGATGATGGAGGCAGGGAGATGGGTTAGATGACCCACTGATCTGTCCCAGCCAGGCATTTCTACCCCAACATAGTCCAGCTTGCAGGCTGCTCCTCCCCACACCACTCCATCTCCAAGCCTCCTGCCCCCAGGAGCACATCCCCACTGCTGTGGCAGGCAGGAGTCTCTCTCCTGCCTGTCCAGAAGAGGATGGAGCATGGTATTTATGCAGCAGCAGCTGCTCTTTCAGCTTTCCCTGAGCTCAGCCAAGTCAGATGTTTCTTCCAGGCACCCCTCGTGTAATCCCCGTCTCCTTCCCTCCCGGTTTGTCATTTCCAGTGACATGCCCCGCTGGTGACCGAGAGCTGGTGGCTGTCCCTTTCTGTCACCAAGGGTCGAGGTGAGTGATCCTGCCAGGTGGTGCCTTTTCCAGAGGATGAACAGCGACTGAGCCTGAATCCCAATGAGCTGCCACCCCACTGCAAGGCTTCAGTGATGTTTTCCCGGTGTCAATCACATGTAAATAGATCATCCTGCCCAGCCTGAAGTGCGTGGGCCACTTCTCTTTCTCATTCCTGATGCCCCAGCAGTTGCTGGCAAGAAAATAATTGCTCTTTACAGTTCCCTAAAAGGGGGGTGTAGCCAGGTGGGGGTTGGTTTCTTCTCTCATGCAACGAGCAACAGGACAAGAGGAAGTGGCCTCATGTTATGCAAGAGAAGGATTAGATTGGATATTAGGAAAAATTGCTTCCCAGAAAGGGTTGTCAAGCACTGGCACAGGCTGCCCAGGGCAGTGGTGGAGTCACCATCCCTGGGAGGATTTAAAAGAGGTGTGGACGTGGGTGGCACTTGGGGACATGGGTTAGTGGTGGCCTTGGCAGTGCTGGAGAAATGGTTGGACTCAATGACCTTAGACAGCTTTTCCATTTCTAAATTATTCCATGATTCTATAACGAGCCCATCTGGATGGTATATGGTGCTACACCTGCTCCCCTCACTGCATACTCGGGTTGGAGGCCCATTCCTGAGTGTGGGAGCTTCTCCAGGAGCTCCAAAGCCCAGCCTAATCCCATCACAGAGCTCAGCTAATCCCAAATGACACGTAATACAGTTTGCTCTCTGGTACAGCAGACTAATTTGTTTAGCCCACAACTCCCAGCAAGAGCTGCTGCTGACCTGCTGCGTGAAGACCACTTGGAGTTGCTAAGCAATTTGTTTCCCCATGAACTCAGCATCCTCCATCAGCCAAGTCCTGCTCCGATTCCTTGACCCAACACTCAGCTAACCAGTGCTTCCAGCCCAAGGACAGGCCAACTCTTAGATGAATATTCTGTTTTTCCCATTCTCTAGTGCCAATGATTGCAGGAGGGGCTGCAATCTTGAGACTTAAAGCTTAGAGTTTGTCTGCTGGTGACTTTGAGCTCATCCCAAATTAGGGAGCAGGATCAGCAATTCCTGCTTTCTCTGCGAGGTCTGTTCCCTGCTAGCATCACTGAGCAGCCTGGATACGCTCCCCACCACACGGCACAAACTGGAATGCTTCCTAATTAACTGCACGGGAGAAGATAAAAATTCCCCGCTCTCCCCAGCCCCGCAGAAGTCAGAGAGGCGAGGAAAGCCGCTGCCACCTGGGCAGGGGAGATGGAGCAGCCACGGTGGAACAGGCACCCCCCAGCACGGCAATTCCAGCTCGATCACCCAGGGCTGGTTAGGTGGCCACTCCGCGAGGTGGAACACGCCCACAGGACCCCACAGCGGGGCCTGCAAACGAGAGGCGTCACAGCTCGAGGCGCAGGGACGAGCTCTGTGAAGCTCTAATTGCTCGATGCGGGGCGGCAGCAGGGCTGTCAAACAGCTGGCAGAGCAAACCCCGTCACCTCCAGGCCTGCTGTTACCTGACCCGGGCGCTTCAACCGCGGCATCCTTTTCCAGATCCATTAATTCCTGCCAAACACAGCAACTCTGAGGAAGCGAGGCAGCTTGTGAATGCTCATCACATCCCGCAGCCCAAAGCCTTGAGCTGAAGCTCTCCACCGGCCCCAAGCCCAATTCTCAGCTGCTGGATTCAGAGGGGGGCTTATTTTTGAAATGCTCTGCTGCTGCCCGTGACCTTTGGCTCGGGATCAGGAAGGTCACGGCTGCAGGAGGCGCCGGGCTGTCACTGCTCCTCGCCGGAGCCGTTTCATCACGGCTGCTCTGGCTGCAGGAGCCGTGGCTGGGTTCAGCTTCCAGCCTCCCCTCCTGCTGCCCAGGCAGGGCATGTCCCACCAGGAGGGGGAAATCAAGGTACCACAGCAGCAGTGAATTATTGCTCACAAAAAGCGAGCCGTGCCCCAAAGATGTGGGGTGAGGTGACCTCCACGAGTACCTGCGCATGCGCTTCCTCTGAGGGTTTGGTGTCTGAGCACCAAGGCTGCACAGTAAACCAGAGACTAATGCAGAGCTGAACAGAGTAGGCCAGAATACAAAGCAGAACAAAAGCCTTGCCTTGCCTTCAGTTCCTTGCCCATATTTTTGTTTTATTTATTTCATTTACTTCAGGAAAAACTTCCCGTGCCCAACCCCCAGCTTACAACCCTGACTTTGCAAAACTCAGGCGTGCAATAGTAGCCTCCTTCCTTTGCAGGAAGCAAAGCTCCTGGAGAGCCAAGTCCCCAGCAGATTTTCCAGGCAGCCAACACACCCTGGAATCCTCATGCCGCTTCCAGAGGGTCTGGCCAGGCAGAGCCGCCCAGGAAATCTACCCCTCAATGCCAGTCATCAGCATCCAGGGAGCCACACCAAGGTTTAGAGAGCCCCTGATCATTCAGCAAAAGCCATTAACTACTCCCAGGGAAGGTTGTCCTGGGATCGCTGTTCCAGCCGCCTTCGAAAGACAGCCTGCAAAGCAGAGCCAGGAGCGAGTGGGAGAGCAGAGCCAAGAGGTGGGGCTTCCCATCATGTGTTAGCAGGTCATTCAGAGAATCACAGAATCATTAAGGTTGGAAAAGCTCTCTAAGATCATTAACTCCAACCATTATCCCAACACTGCCAAGCCCACCACTGAACCATGTCCCCATGTGCCACATCTACAAGTTCTCTGCCCTTGGCACCACATGCTCCATGCCTTGCTCTGCTTCTAAAACACGCCAAAGGCCAGTCAAAAGGAGTTGTCGTAGAATTTTTCCTCCTTGCATCCACACAGCACAGAACCACAGAATTGTTTAGGTTGGAAAAGCCCTCTAAGGTCGAGTTCAGCCATTCCCCCAGCACTGCCAAGGCCACCCATGTCCCCGGGTGCCACATCCACGTGGCTGTTAAATCCCTCCAGGGATGAGGACTCCACCACTGCTCTAGTTAACCTGTGCCAGTGCTTGACAACCCTTTCAGTGAAGAAATATTCCCTAATATCCAACGTAAACATGACTCTAAGGCAGGCTTTGGGATGACAATGGTCTGCCACACAGGTTGAGCTCTAATAATCCACTGATAGGAGCACAGAAACACAAACACACTTGTATCTGTTTTCCAAACTACAACGAAGGGTAGGAGGTGCTCTCATGGATTGGGAAGGCAGAGGAGCTTGCATGCCAATACCATGGCTGGGCCTGACCTATTGACATTTCTGCAGGCTCCCCATTCCTACGTGGGGCTGTCGCTTTAAATTTGAATTGCCTGGTTTTTTTCTCTCACAACAGCCTGATATTTTTTGCTCATGAAGAATAAATATTTACAAACTTTAACTCTCGCCAACAAAGGCATTCTGTTCCAGAATTTTCTTGGGCTTTTGTTCTGTTTTTAAACAGTTTTAGAAATTGTTGCCCAACACTTTAATTTCTGTTATTAAAACAAGCAAGTCAGTAAAAAGATACATGAAGGAGGGGAAGGACCACAGCGGCTCACAGTTCACATTCAAAGGTTTTCAGCAACGCGTTGAAAAACGGCTGAGAGCATCTGCAGGGGATAATAGCACAGGAACTCCACACAAGGACAGGTCACCAAGCTGTAGGAAATGTGTTTTCTTGGTAAACTAATGAGGGCTCAACAACTTCATGCAATGTGAGCTTGTAAACAGATTAAAAAAACCTAAAGGATTCAAGACAAAGCCTCGATGCGGCAGCACTTCTCCTCCAGCCAGAGCAGCCGACTCCACGTTCCTCCAACACCTCAAGAGCCGTAAACAAAAGCAGAGCCCAGGAAAGCAGTGACCAGCTCACCATTTATCAATCCCCAGGCCTGCCATCCCCGAGTACTTGACAGCCCACACACGTCCAGCAGCGTGGCCAAGCACAGCACACTTCACGGGGACACAGAGGAGGGTTCACGCCCTGTGTGGGGCAGCGAGCAAAGGTCAGGGGAGACATCTGGCTAAACGAGAGCTTCCAGCACCAACCCGAAGCCAGCCACACTTCCCGTGCCCAGTGGAGTATAAAGGGAGTTGTATCTCACATTTCTACCCTGTGCTGGCAAGAACAGTGTGTCCAGCTTTTGTACTCACACCTACAAAAAAAATATTGTCGGAAACAGCGAGTTCAGACAATGGCTACGATAATAATTTTGGGTGTGAAAAAACAGCTCTGAGGTGAGAACCTTAAGGAGTTCACTCAGCTCAGTTTCCCAAGAAGAAAGTTAAAAAGCAACTTGACTCTGGTCCATGCATTCCTGCCCAAAACAATCGTTAATATTAGTGGCTCTTTAATCTTGCTCACTGCAATCCAACCGCCGGAGGCTGGAGCTGCAACGTCCAAATCCAGACCTCAGGTGAAAATTGTTGCCATATGGGTCTGTGAGACTCAGATGTCTTTCCAGAAGAGATGTTCCCACTCAGTTGTCCACACAACCGAAATTCAGGGGGTCTATCCTCCTGCCCACATTATGCTGAAGCCAAAGCAACTCTTCCTGATTTCCCTCACCCATCCCAGCTCCAGAGGCGATGGTGGAGACCAGCTCAGATCCTACGTGGGTTGCAGGGCGAGGAGGTTCTCCCAGACCACACAGCTGTAGAAATCTCTGCTTTCTGGATGTTTGTCGTAGGAAAACCAGCAGACAAGTAAGGACAAGGTCATGGCTGAGCTGCTGTGGGACAGCAAAGGGACCCCCAGAACATAAGGAGAACTCCAGCACATTCCCATTACAGTCACTGCCAGAAGGGAGCAGCCAGAATGGGCAGCCAGGCAGCTCCTGTGGACAGAGAGATGGAGAGAGCAGGCTGGGAGCGATGAGATAAATACTGGAGAGAGATGATGCATTGCATACCCCTCACACAATATAGAGCTGCTTCACTCTATTAGGTGGATGGATGGCAGGGAATTTAAGAAGAGAAATAGATTTTTTACTAAGCTAATTAGCTAAAAAGGCTTGTCTGGAAACACGGGCCCCATTGTGTCTGAAGTCTGCTGACACACAGCTCAGAGCAGCATTTTTCTTCCCTGCTATTGCTCTGCCTCTCAGAGCATCTCTCACCGGCAGAGAAGAGGGAGTGGGATCCCTGCACCAAACCACATCACCCAAGACACCCACCAAGATGCCCAAGGGACACAGAAAATACAACTGTGTATGTGTTTATACATGTAGAGATGCACACACTTGCAGGCATCTCCATATGTACACAAACATACATCACTCATTAATACATTCTATACATGAAAATATCAGTATACTAAAAAAATAATAAAATCCATGGAAGAGCAAAGTTTGCCGTCAAAACCAGCCCCACATTAGCCTGCCCTGTAATTTAAAAGCAAACTGGGGGCACTTGACGAAACAAAAGGGCTGTAGATTTAAGAGAAATAAAATAAAAATACGACTTGACCCAGTGCAGTCACTTCTGGAATCCACTACCCCAGGAAGTCATGGAGACACACACCAGTGGAACAGACATTTTAAAGGACTGGATAATTTTATGAGCATTAATAACATTTGCAGCTATGCAAGCTAATAAAATGTTACAAGGGTAATCAAACTTCATGCTTCAATGTGTAAGTTGATCACCTGTGAGCGCTGGGAAGGAATTTCCTCTCTGGTGCTGTTGTGCTGAGCAAGTAGCCAGCTGTGCCACAGGGGTGCATTTTTATAAAAAAAAACCAAAAAAACAAACCTTAAAATATTAAAACAAACCAAAAAAATTAGTGTCACTGCTGCTGCCTCTGTCTCTTTGATTTGGTTTTGTCCTTCTGCAAGAGCTGGCACCCACCAGAGAGACACTGAATATCAGTGGGAGCTTTGATGTCAACTTCCTGAAGTTTCCTGGTGCAGTTTTGGGACAACATATCTGCCACACTCCAGAAATAATATCACTTTACTCTTGGAGGGTTGTTCCTATGAGCTGGCAGCAGGAATATACCAAGCTTAACCTGTTGTTCCAGGGCCACGGATCCCACATTTATTCTTTACTGCTTCCACACCAGACAAGTTGTGTTGGCCAACGAAGCACAGGCTCTTCCATTAACTCAGAGCCCCAACACAGAACAGCTCCAGGTATTCCCAGGAAAACCTGGCAGCTTTTGAGCTCTCTACCGCTCCAGAACTACCCAGTGTGTTATTTATAACATCCAAGCAGCAACCTTGGTATTCCCAGTGTTTTCCCCCTCGGAAGTTAATGCCCTCACAATTAATGAGCTGACAGAAAATGCTGCAATCTGCTGCCACAGGCTTGGGGAAAAAAACGACAGACTTTGCTCCTGTGCCTCCCCTTCTGTTCGAGGGAATCCAGACCCAGTTCAGCCAGCTGGGGAGGAGGCTGAAGGGAGGATGGGACACAGCAGAAGTGTCAAAATAAACTTTCTGCTTAGAAATAACCAGCACGGGGGGTTACAGATAGAAGTCCAAAGAGCTGAAGAGGGTGACTGCGTGCTCAAACAAGAGACCTGCTCCAGGAGAATTCCCTCTCCAAAGCAAAAAGAGAAAATAGAGATTTTATATAATGTATATGGGTAAAACATGTGCTCTGGGCTTTCCACCAGCTCACTGTGGTCAGCACACTGCAGGGTCTGCTGTGCTCTCCTGGGAGGTACAGGCCTTGGGAACACAGGATTACAGCCCACTGCTGTACCCTCCTCCATCCACCCATCCCTCCATCGTGGTTAAAAACCACGTGTATCACCATGGTAACCAAATAGCAACCTGAATCCTTCACTAAATCCGAGCAGCCACTGCTCAGGTCTGGCTTCGCTGCTCATGTTCCACCTGCCCTTGGGAGCACCCTTTCCTAGGTCCAGGAGCCAGGAGTTGGAAGAGGCAAGACACACTTCCCCAGGACAGGAGGAGAAAGTCTCTTATTAGAATTAAGAGGTACATTACTTATCACCTGGGGTTTCTTTATTCCCAAAGTCCTCATTTGAGCAGAAGGTACATTCCAAGGAGGACCATGAGGATCCATCAACCAGCCTGGCCATGCATGAGTTTGGGGCCATATTTCTTCTCCTTCCTCCCTGTCCTTAGAGGACTGCAGTTCAATATTCCTTTGAAGAGGGGAGGCAAAGGACATGAGGATTACAAGTGTCAGCCACCCTTTCATCCCCTAACAATCATTCTCACTGTGACAGTGTCCTCCAGGCTACAGAACCCATATTTTTCTGAACACACAGCACCAAGAATTACACTCACTGCCCTCCAAAGACCTTTCCAAATGACACCCCCGCCTCAGCCACAGCAGCATTTGGCCTGGAACAAGATATGCCCCAAGAAAGCCATAACTTCCCCCATCAGGAAAGCATTTTAAATCACAATTAGAAGAGCACCATCATCAGAGCCCAGAGCTGACAGCACGTGTGATGTCACACACGTGAACCCCAGCAGGCTGACAGCAGCCTTGGGCCCTGACAGACTGTCAAATTACAGGCAATAAAGTATGACATCATGATGACATCATGGAAGGAGAAATTTAATTCCCAGCTCAGAGGCTATCAGTTACTGCTTTACTCTAAAACCCGTCGTTATCCGCGTGAGCAATGAGCAGAATCAATCATCTCCACGGCTCTTTATGGCCACCATAAATTTGGAACACTTATGTCTCAGCCACCTTCCCGGGTAGATTGGAGCCCATCTGTCGGTTCCTGCGATGCTCCCTCAACATCCCTGCAAAACCCACGAGCACATTTCAGGCACAATCGAGGGAAATAAAAGACATTCCCCAGGCCGGGATGAGCTCACACACATTTGGCTTCGGAGCGTTCAGGTACCTGTCAGCCCTGCACGTGGCTTCCCTCAGCCCCAGGCTGACACAGATGGATTCACCACGGACAAACCCTCCGACACCTGCATCACCTCCAAAAGCCGTTTTAAACTCCATTGTGACGAGCACTTCAAGAGGTGCTTCGAGATCGCAGGCTGCCCATCTCGCCCCCTTCTGCCAAGGCATTTAAAAATAGATGGTAATAAAGTATTAATTTCACATATATAAGAAGCATGTGGCCCAGCAGGTTACAGCAGAGATGAACGTGCTCTCCAGTGAAATTGAAACAGGTGGAATATTTTGGGGATTTTTTATGAGTAGATGATACTAATCTGCCTGCTCTAACAAACAGGATCATACACACAATTAACTCAGTCTTCATAACACCTCCAGCAGTGATAAGAGATGAATTTTTCATAAGATTCTTGATATAGAAGAGGTGTCCTTTGTCTTTGCCTCCTTTTATTGTTTTTTATTTTACCCATTCCTGAAAAAAACAAAGCAGTGCCAAGACCTGAAAGTTATCTCCTGGAGCATCAAGTATATTGGAGACCTCCTGACTGTGATGAGCCAGGAAACTTCTCCACTGCAATGAACTCTTATTTCTAATTTCCTGACCTCCAGAGCATTAGATTAGGTCAGTCTGATCTTTATCAGCTACCTTGGAAACACAAAAATATCCTCTGTTTGCTCCCACCCCAGACACAATTCCCCACAGGGATTGAAACAGCAGGACTGACCCATTTCCACCCATTGCAACTGTATTTGTTGTATCTTACAGACCCAAAAAACTCATCACACACAAAAGTGACCTCCCCGTGTTATCAGTGTGATTGCCAGGGACCTTCGAGATATCCTTGACTCAATCCCAGAATCCCTGCCCAGGATGCTTAATGGTGGTGCCTTTAAGGGAGTTCAGTGACAGACATCAAACACGGGATGGAGTTTTGACACATTTGTAACTGTTTGTTGATGTTCGGAATGACCTTGTTGAGGTGTAATCCCTGGGGAGAAGGAAAAAAAGTCCCACTGACAGTTGGGCACAAAATATTCGACTTCTGCCAAGGATAACCTCGGTGTCAGTATCAGCTGGATCATAACCCAGTGTGGAGTTCACTTCATTTTCCAGATATTTCGTGAGATAGTCTTTACACTATCTCAAGTCATTACTTCTGCAGAAAGATCAAGGATAACAAGTTTGGAGATGAAAGAACTTTGCAAGTCACCTTCTCTTTTCTGACAGGCAGTGAACAACCCAAAGAACAAGGCCACCTCATTTAAGAAGGGCTGTGGGACAAGTCACTTTTGGCTCTTGGTATTCAGGGAGGGCAAAAAACTGCTAAAATGTAATAACCCACCTCAGTTCTTAGGTCTTGCAGTCACAAAAAAATCACTGTCTCATTTCAGCTCTGCACCTCTGATTACTTGGAGGCTTCCTGGAAGTGTGACTTCGCACTAATATCCAGCCCTGGGAATGATTTTAAAAGGCCACTGAGTTTCCCTTAACCCAATTTCCACGGTCCTCATCAGTTACACACGATTAACAGCTAATTATAGGCAGGCTCTGAGACAGCAGCCTGCATGCAACACTCACCACGCTCAACGCAGCTGACACACCACATAACTCCACAGCCACCAACCAGGAGAGAGAGAAAAATGGGCAAAGGATTCACTAAATAACCTCAAACCCGCTGTATAAATGTAGCTCAGAGTTAAACATTCAGAGCGTATGCGACCGTAGCACTGGCAATTACTGGATTTGTTACTGCCTCAACCATCATGACAGGCATTGAAATAAATCTCATTTATATGACATACAGTCATCTAGAAAGGCATTTTTTTTTTTTTTTAGAAATTCTTTTAAGATGTCAATGCACTACACATGGCTCCGTTTTGAGACCTCTCCAGACTGGAGATCAGACAAGATATACAAGCCTTTCAGCCTGCCAAGTTTCATACTTGTTAAGAGTGAGCCTGAATTCTGAGCGTTTTCTATACAGTGCCTCCATGAATGTGATTAAGGAAGGCCTCTTGCCATCAAATGTTGCTGCAGGGATTCAAACCCCCCTCTCACATCAGCCCAAAGGGCTGGACTCAGCACTGCTGGGCTCCAGACATGCATTTTGTATTTGCCTCTGTAGCTTGGGCCCAGGATGTTTCTCTGGAGCCTGGAGCACAGCCCAGATGTTTCTCCTGGCTCCTCGGGCATCCCCACCCACCTCTGGTACCCTCCACCCCCCTCCTCTCAGTAAGTCACACAGTTACACCAAGCTGGAAGACAGGTGGGGCTGAGGAATCTCTTAGTTGTTCTGGTCCAGGGATGCCAAGGATTGAGCAAGAGGTTACTGATGTCAAAAACTGTGTCAGGGGGGTTTGTGTTGGATCTCAGGAAAAGGTTCTTCCCCCAGAGGGTGGTTGGGCACTGACCAGGCTCCCCAGGGCAGTGGGCACAGCACTAAGGCTGCCAGAGCTCCAGGAGAGTTTGGACAACGCTCTGAGGGACAGGGTGGGATTGTTGGGGTGCCTGTGCAGGGCCAAGAGTTGGATTGGATGATCTTTGTGGGTCCTTTTCAACTCAAGAGATTCTGTAATCCTATGAAACCCAAGAGCACCTCCCTGAAGAGGTCCCGTCTCCAAGCTCAGGGTGGTTGCACTCCTGAGAAACAAAGTCCTGAGGCAGTGGCTTCACCACATCGCTCTGTCCTTAAATACTTTGGAAAGGGACATTATGGCAGATGCCGTGACTGGGACTCACCACATGTGCCCACCGAGCAGCAAAGAAAACCACTTGTTACGTTCCTCCATTTGCGCATCACACCACCACAAATTACAGCTCAATTAGTCTCTCCTGGAATCCATCACACATCTCCAGTTGCCATCGTCACAGCTACTGTGCTATCCAAGCAAGTCGAGGCAGTAAGCAGAAAGGGCTAATTGGGGAAGGGGGGAGACACTGTTTCCTGGTGTTAAAAATAACTGCCACTTCCAGGAAATAATGGTATAAATAGAAAATGAAACCATTCCTCCTCCAAAAATATTTCATAATTATGTGTCATAAAAATAATTAGGTTATGGTGAATTAGTACAAATGTTTACAACAAAATTGCCATGCAAAACATTATGGGTAATAACATGCTAATTGCTGTAGAAGCAAAAGCTGATTATGTTTCAGCAATATTAAAAGTTGCCAACTCGGCGCTACTATCCAAGCTTCAATATCTCCCGGCAGCATTTAGGGACACAGGGAAAAACAGCGAGGAGGGAAGGAGGTGGCAGGTAGGCAGCCTGTGCACTGCACTGTCCTTGCTGAGTGGCAATTCCTGGAAAGCTCATGCCAGGTAATCCTCATGGAGAACATACAGGGGGTGAGGCGCCACAGAGTCACAGAATGTGCTGAGCTGGAAGGACCCACAAGGACCATCCAGTTCGACCCTCAGCCCTGCACAGGAACATCCCCCAGAGTCACCCCCTGTGCCCCAGAGGATCAGCCAAACCCTCCTGGAGCTCTGGCAGCCTTGGGGCTGTGCCCACTGCCCTGGGGAGCCTGGACAGTGCCCAAACACCCTCTGGGGGAAGAACCTTTGCCTGAGATCCAACCTACTCCCCGGGTACCTTAGTGAACACAGAACAACAGCAGCACCCAGGGCAGGTTGCAGCACAGTCACCTCTCCATCTGCTGCCAGGCCCTGACCCAGGCTGGGGCTGCCCAAGCTGGTCAGGAGTAGCTGATCTGGCTCCCATCAGGAGCGGTGCTGCCGCTCCTGCGGATGTCAGCTGTGATCCTGCTCCCCCCAGACATCACCTGAGCATCTGCTCTGCCCAAAGGCAGCCAGCCTGCAAGACTCCATCCATAAGCCTGGGCAGGATGGTGCTGAGGTGGAGCTGACATGGCTTGGTCATTCTGAGGTCCCTGCAGGGTGGATTGCTCTGTCTCTGCACCCCCTTCTCCAGCACAGCCCTCTCCTCTGAGTACCTGCTCGCTGCCTGGTACATCCCAAACCCTGTTGATTCAGGTGCAGAGCATGTTCCTCTGGCTCCAGCCAAGAGCTGCCACACCACCTGCCCCAGAGGGACCAGACCCCTGCCACAGGGATGGTTTTAGCCCCTGGCTGATCCCTGTCCTCCTGGGAGCTGAGCTGTCTGCAGACACATCTCCAACCCACTGCTCACCTCACTCATATGCCTGATGCTTTTTGGGTTGAATCCTCTTGATCCAAGATGTCTCAGAAGAATTGGGGTCTAAGTATTTCTAGAGCACAGGCAGAGATCTTTCACACATCCAAATACGTCAGTTGGGTTCCTTGTTTGCTTGTCCCCAGCTGTGGCCAAACGCTGTCTCACAGGGAGCACTGGGTAGAGTTAGACGTGAGAGTTTAAAGTGGATTTCCTCAAAGTTAGCAAATCCCTGCAGTGTGTCCTCATTCAGAACCGAAGTGACATTAATTGCAACATCATTTCCAACACAAATGATGTTAACCAAATTGCATTTGAAGGGGGGCATTCACAGAGAACTTTAACATAGTTCAACTAATCTTTCTGAGTAAATTTGGCCTGAACCCTCTAAGTGCCCCCCTATTCCAGTTTCTCCTGAAGGGGTTGTGCCGAGTTTTACCTTTGAAAACTTGATCATCCTTGTCCCTTTTTTATAGGGTTGGAAATCAGTGTCTTTCCAAAAGGCAGAAACTCTTCATCACCCACCACAGATAAACCAGTGCCTGAAGCCAAGGTAGTTCTCATCAGAGGAGGGATGACCTGGGTGAACAGTCCCAAGGGCAGGCAAAGCCCATCGCTCATGGAAGGTGTCCCTGCCCACGGCATGAGGGTTGGAACTGGATGATCCCCAAGGTCCTCTCCCATCCAAACCATTCCGTGATTCTCTAAGGGAGCTGTGGACCTTTGACACCTGCCCCAATCCCTCCCATCTGCAGCTCCAGCGATGCCCTTCTCCCAGTGCCGCTGATGCCACTCCCGAGTTTGCAAATACTGGCCGAAAGCAGCCGTGGAAGTGATGTTTTTTATAATGTTGTTTTTTTTTTTCCCCACAAAGCATCGTTTCAGATGTTAATTCCGAGGCTGGCTAATGAGAGGCTGTGCTGTGAATAGGCTCCACAAGCGGCTCGGGGCCGGGCTCGCCCTCCCGCTCAGCTCCGCCGTGTTAAAAGCCGCGCTCGGCGGTGCCGGAGCCCGACCCTCCGCTGTGCCCCGCTCATTATGCGCCGAGTCACACCGGGCAGCTCCCGGCAGAACGCGGGCACGGAGGTAAACTGGTGTTTGGAAACAAAGGAGGGCTCTCTCCATCCTAATTAGCGGCAGGTTGCAGAGTGCAGCGGCGGAAGGCGAAGGTCACTTCCCACAAGGCTCTGCTCAGGATGCCAAAACACCCACTTAATTCAAGCGGCTCAGCAGGCAGAGTCAGACCAGAGCAATTACAGTCCCTGGATTTCCCCACGGAAGGTTTTAACAATGCAACTCCTAGGAAAAAAAGATGACTGCAGGAGCTCTTTATTGTGCCACCTTGGAGCAGGAGGAAGCTCAGCCCACCGCGCCACCGACTCCGGGAACGGCACGGCTGTCCCTTTGTGCCTCTGCACTGGGAGCCCAGCTTGGAGGGTTGGCTTTTTCTCTTTAGTTTTTTTATCTTGAGAAATGAATAAGAGCAAATTTTAACATTTAAAAAACAAAGACCAAAAAGACTCACAAACATGAAGACCCTTTGTAGTGGGTTGAGTTCCCTCCGAGTACTCCAGGTTTTCTTGCAGATGCTGCCACTGAGAATTAACCTTTAAAGGAACCATCTAAGCATGAACCCTGGGAGCCTTCTTGGGAGAAGCAGCTCCTCCGCTGGGACACTCCTTGCCTGGCTCAGCCCAAGGAGTCAGCTGTTCTGTTAAATGATTCACTGCACCTCAGCCACCTCACACAGACAGCTCTTCCAAAAGGTCAAAGCGCCGTTTTTACCCTCAGCTGATATTTCCTCCTTGCACACCCTCCAGGTGATGTGCGTCCACATCTGTCCTCCTACACACACCTCTCAGCTCCCTCGTGCAGCAGCTCTCCCTTCAAAGCATCTGCACAGCCCTTGGCACCTTCTGCCGATGGCAGGAGCATTCCCCAGGGGTGCCGTGTATGAACCCAGCTCCCTTCATGCCTTCCAAAGGCTCCAGAACGAGGAATTCGTGGTAATTTTCAGTGGGAAAGGAAGACTGAGATTTGTTAAAGTTATTTATTTTTAGCCTGATAAACAAGAGATGCAGACACCATCTGGATCCCTCCTCAAAGGCTTCAGATACAACATGCTGTCCAGATCCCTCTTCCCTGTTCCAGCTCACAGCAAGTGCTCACCAGCACGTACTAGACAGGATCCACCCCAGTCTGTCCTTGGATGGAATGGCTCCAGCCAGCAGCTCTGCAGGAGGCAGGGCAGCCATAAGCTTAGTGCAGCTTTCTTTAAATCATTTGTGAAATACATTTCAGAGGACAACCTGCAGCCCTTTCCCTCCAACGCGCTCCGTGCTGTTCAACAACCATCACCCGCCACTGCAGACTCCCTGCCTTCCACACCTGAGTCACAGCTGCCTCGTGCTCCAGAAACCCACCCTCCACGTTGGACCATCAGCCCCAAAAGCATCCTTTAGAGCTGCAGTTCGCCCTTCTTTCCACTCCCAGCTACAGCAACAGTAACTAATACTCAGCGCTGGCATCACGGAGGTTTCCAACTGTTTCCAAGCAGCCCATAAAATCACCGGCAGTGCTTGATGGGGCTCCAGTGTTTGTGCATCGCAGCCATGCCCGCTGCTCCCAGCAAAAAGAGCATGTTTGCCTGGCACAGAGCTGGGGATGGACCAAGGGACACGTCATGTGGGTCTCCGCAGCTCTGTGCCACTCTTGTTCGGTCACAGGCTGCAAAGCCATCATCTGTCCTGGCACATCTCTTGGCAACAGATTGACTTTGCAGATCTGGGTGGCTGGAGCTGAAAAGTGGTTTTCTGTTTGCTCGGGAGACGTTTGCCAGGTCCCTTCTGAGAGTGCTGAGATGGTTTTAAGTGCAGGCCTGCCAGGAATAATGATGCTCGATGGGGAAAGGGAGGTTTTCCACCAGGGATGGACGGCTCTACACCAAGCTGGTAATTCCATCATGCCTCCATCACTCATGTTAAAACCCTGAAGGATCCTGCTTGTCCTCTGGCTGCACTCCCAGTCACCCCTGGCCATAGCACTGGCCACTGCTCCCACAGTGGATCCCATGGAGATGTCAGCTGTTTTTTTCTGGTGCTCAGATTGTCTCTATAAACACTTAAAGTGATAAAACCCCTGGCCAGGTGAATCAGAGGACATCAGTACCACCACCCCCTTCCCCCAGCACACATGGAGAACAGACCTTCTAGGTCTCCATCAGTCCAGGTGAGAGTTAGTTATGGTCAATCAGCCAACACTCACAACAACCAAAACTGCAGCCAGGGCACTCGTGTGCTCGGCTCTTTGTCTCTTCTCCCCATTAAAAGCAAACTCATAAAATCACTAAATACCTCACAACCAGCAACTCACAAAGTTGGCCCTCTCCAGCCTTCTTTCCCCGACACTTATTGCCTGCAGAGCCAGAATGAAGAGCTGCCTCCCTCTCCTCTCCTCCTCCTCCACATCTCCAGATCCTCTGCTCTGATGAAGTTTTAGCTGCTCCTTTTTCCAGGCAACACTGGAATTTTCTTCCTCCATTTTCTTCCCAGCCCCACTTGTTGCTGGGAGATCACTCGAGACAAGAAGCTGCTCTGCTCACCAAAGCTCCTCCAAGCATTTGACAGGGCACCTGCTGAGCACAACAGCCAGTCCCAACACCACTCATCCTGTTGTTATTAAGTGGGAGATCTCTCACACCTCCCAGGCATAAGAAGAGGGTGAAAATACAGCAGTGTAGCCCAGTTCCCTCCCTTCCCACCAGAGCCAGGGAAGGTCCCTGGTCAGCTTCTTCCAGGGACAGAGGGTGCTGGCAGGAGATGAGTACCAGTGAGGAGCACTGAGTGCTGGAGCATCCCCGTGCTAAGCCAACCCCACAGCTTCCAGGGATGCTCTTCCACTGCTGCTCCACAGGTGCTGGAAACCACCTGGGACTTCAACCTGCTCTCCCAATGGAGAACATTCTGCCTACAGTCTCCAAACCCACAGGTGGGAGGAGATCTCCATCCTCAGTGCTCTGCTGCCCACCACAACCCTGCACCCTGACGGACCCTCAGAAACGCCCCTTCTCCTCCGCCCACTCCCCCTCTGAAGCAATTAAACCCTGGCTGCCAGGGCTGGGCAAGATAAATGGTGTTTATTGGGATGGCTTTCCTGCATGCCAAACATAAAACAAAATGCCAATCGATACAGCTGCCTCACCTGATGGGTTTATTTCCCTCACCCTCCCGCCCCCGCTTTTAATTCCGCTGTGTGCCGGAGCCCTCGGTGGGCCCTGCGCCGTGGTGATAAACCAACAGATCCTCATTAACCCCCAGCCCGTGGGCAGCAGCAAGAATTCGCCTTTTCTCTCCCTTTGCCCCTTTTTTATTTTTTTTTTAACAAAACTCTCCCTCTATCAATATTTGATGAGGGTAATTTCAAAGACTTGTTTAGTATGATCTCCACATAAGGAGTCCTTCGGAGTGTTTATCACGTTCGAGGTATAATTACATTCAAATCCTGAGACACAGTTGCCAGGGTTACAGCTGCTGGTGGTTCCTCCAGCTTTTGTGTGTCTGGGGTTTCTCACCGCCCCCCGTGCACACACACACACCCCACGCTCTGCTCCTTTTGTGGCTGGGGTAGGACACGAGGGTGATGGGCAGGTCATGGACCAGCAGTGGCCAGGGCAGGGCACACCAGCACCTCCCAGCCTGAAGAAGCATCGCCATGCAGGGGGTACCAAGTGTGGGATTTTGGGGTCAGGGATGGGGTAGAGGGAGAGCTGACCAGGGAGCTGAACATTGCTGACAAAAATATTACAGTAAAATCCTCCACCAGGGAGAGCAACCAGGGAATGGCTGGAGCTGTGTCAGGGCAGGCTCAGGTTGGATCTCAGGGAAAGGTTCTTCCCCCAGAGGGTGGTTGGGCACTGACCAGGCTCCCCAGGGCAGTGGGCACAGCCCCAAGGCTGCCAGAGCTCCAGGAGGGTTTGGACAACACTCTGAGGGACAGGGTGGGATTGTTGGGGTGTCTGTGCAATGCCAGGAGTTAGACTGGATGATCCTGTGGGTTCCTTCCAGCTCAGGATATTCCCTGATTCCATGAACCTCAATGGCTGTAGAAGCTCCATGGAAGGAGAGGCAGCAACACTTTCCTTCATGCCTTGAATCCCCAAGTGAAATCTAAAGAGTGAAGGCATGAATAGCCAGGGATAGAGGGTTGCAGAATCCCAGGGGAGAGGTCCAATGATGCCAGCACTGCTGCCATGCCAGCCTGGGAACTCCAGCCCTCTCAGCCTTCCCACCACGAGGGCAAGGGTGACCACACAGTCCTGCCACCTGCTCTAATCAGGAGAAGCTTCCTGAAAGACACTTGATGCCCAAGAACACCAGCTCTGCATGTGCCAAGGCATTCTTGGGAACATTCCTGGCAGTACTCTGGCTTAAAGCACATATATATGTGTATATATGTGTATATATATATATATATATATATATGTATGATGGGGGCTATCTGCTGGAGACCTGGTCCTGCATTACTGATCAAGCAGAGAGGGGAAAGGGCTGTTAACTCAAGCTCCTTAACCAAAGCCCAGCTGCAGTAGGGCTGTGTGTGAGAGGCCAGCTGATCACCAGAGCTGGGAACATCCCTAGCTTCACTCAGCTGCTGGTGTGGGCCTATTGGGATGCCTTTAAGACCCTGCTAACCTGGAAGAAAATAAAACCTGAGCATTTCCACCGCAACACAACATCCCACCCCTGCTGCACCAGCTACTTGAAGATCTCTGGGTCACAGGCAGTGCTTGAGGAGGAGTTAATAACAACCCTCAGGGAAGGGGCAGCCCAAGGAAAAGCCCTTCCCTGCTCCTACCCGAGCTCTGGGGCTGAACGAAGCCTGCCCAGCTGGATTTATCTCCCTTTCCCAGCTTCCAGACAGGCAGAGACTCAGCTCATACCTTGGATTTCCTGGACAGTGTCAGTAAATACTGTTGCATCCCAGGCAGAGAGGAGCTGGGATTGAATTGCCTTTGTTCTAGTTCCAGTTTTAAATAATATGAACCTTGGTACAATAGGCAGAGTTATCACTAATCCCCACAGCTGAGCCTGAAATAAGCTTACAAACCATGCAGCAGGCACTGTGGGAAGAACAATTATTCTGACAAAGGATGGAGAGGGGAGGAAACAACCATGAGCTCCTTGGATTAGATGGAGGGTGAACACAATTGTTGTCAATTCACCGTAAATAAATAATAAATAACATTAAAAAACCCACCAAACACGAAACGAACAATCCCAAAAAACAACTGCAGCATGAAGGCCTGGTAAAATATTTACAATTATTTCAAATAATAGAAAAAAGGTACCCACTATAGCAAATAGGTTGTAAAACAAATTCAGATGGAAGCTATTGTTTACCCCTAAATCAGCTCTAATGCACTGGCAAATGTGATTATCTGCATTCTGAGGGAGCAGCAGCATCTGCATTCATTACAGGTGTGCTCGGTGAAGGCTCTCTTGGCCACAGGTTCATTTGTAATTATTAAAATGCATCTTGTTAGCCTTGCAGCAAGTCCCAAATTTCTGGGCACCGGCACATGCAGTATTTGCTTTAATTTATTGTGTGTGCTTTATGTATTATTTTACTGTGTCAATGCCACGGTGCAAATGAGAAACCCCAACTCAGAGACACCAAATGGAACAGAGCTGAGCACTTGGTGTCACCCGTGCACTCACAGCTGGCACGTTCTCAGTTCCATGGGGAAAGCTTTCCCATCAAGGACAAACAACCAGAAAGCTGGCAGCCACCCTGGCTGCTCCCACTGCCAGGGCTGGGAAAGGCACCAGCTCAGTACCTGGGTGCACACCAAGGGGAAAAGCAGTAATACAGGAATGGAGGAAACTCGTCATCTCCCTAAGGACACACGGCGGTCACTGCTGGGCTACCCTGTTATCCAAAATAACAGCAAATAACAGGGAACTGACAAAAAAGCAGGAAGGGAGAGAAGCCACAAGATAGCTTGCAGCATGAGATGGGAGAGATCATAGAATGGTTTGGGTTAGAAGGGACCTTAAAGCCCATCCAGTCCCACCCCTGCCATGGGCAGGGACACCTTCCACTAGCCCAGGTTGCTCCAAGCCCCGTCCAACCTGGCCTTGGACACTTCCAGGGATCCAGGGGCAGCCACAGCTTCTCTGGGCAACCTCTGCCAGGGCCTCCCCATCCTCACAGGGAACAATTTCTTCTTAATATCCAATCTAATCCTACCTCTGTCAGTTTGAAGCCTCTCCCTCTTCTCCACTTCCAAACCCCTCTCCTCAGGGCTGCTCTCCATCCCTTCTCCACCCAGCCTGTATTTGTGCCTGGGGTTGCCCTGACCCAGGCACAGGACCTTGAACTTGGCCTTGTCAAACTTCATGCTTCATCTCACTTACCCAAGAGGAAAGCAAGGGCAAATCCACACAAGAAATCCTGGAGCAGCTCTGCCTCAGCTGGAGCCAGGAGCTTTTAAGGGGAAGAGCCCTCACCTGGACACAGCTGCAAGGGATGCTTGGCTCTGATGGTTAAAGGGTCCAGCAGAGATACCAGAGTCACTGGGATCCAAACACCACCCAAAATGCCTGTACCATCCCTAAAGCAGGGGGGGCAGGTGGAAATCTGATCCTGAGTATTTCTGACTATCAGGGAGGGAGGGTGAAGTCGTCGGGATGAAGGTCCAGAGCGGTGTAAAGAGCCCTGCTTTGTGACCTCACCTCCCAGCGCAGTGGTACCAGGGATGCTGTTATCAGAGGAAGGAAATGGGATTGAGGTGACCACGGAGCATGTCTGAGCATTCAAATTACAAGCAGGGCTTGTAAGGGACAGGATCTGACATTTAATGCCTCTGTTTTGCAAAGTGCTTGACATTCACGATAACAGGAGCGGCACAGACAGGCAGAGAGGGCTGTTGGCTTCCTGGGAAAGCAAGACCACCATGAAAACAGCCTGGTTTTCCCTCTTCTCTAGCTGGGAAGATCCTTGGGAGAAGCAAACACAGACAGCCAAGTGTCTTACACGAGCACCTGCAGCATCCCTGGGACAGGCTGCCTGCAGACTCCTGGAAAAGTCACCTGATCCCCCCATGCTTTAGCTTTCCACCCCAGAAGATGGATCATCTGTTCTTGCAGGTTCTGCAGGAGATGTACCACATGTGTGGAGCACAGAGCCCAAAGGAGCCAGGGTTTGATCTTATCTGGGACTCTGAGGAGTCATTATAAGAAAAATAAAGTTCAACACTCGTTCTTCTCTTGGAAAGCCGCAGACTGGATGGAAATAACTATTTTAAAAGGCGCCTCAGCTGACAGCAGTCCAGGAATGAAAGTGGAAGAAAGGAAATTAGTGTGTCAGCTAATGCTTGGAAGTCTTGGAACCAGTTTTAATGCAGGACTCAGCCTGGAGCAACGTAGTTGCTACCACTGGTGTGGGGACCCGGGTCCCCAGCAAGAGGAGCCAAGTCCCACGAGCTGCCCAGATTGTCTGGATGGGGCTTGGAGCAACCTGGTGTAGTGGAAAGAGGGGTGGAACAAGATGAGCCTTAAGGTCCCTTCCAGCCCAAAGTCCCTCCTGTTGCCACGATTCCCTTCCCACTGGACAACCCTCAATCCCACACTGGCCTTCAGAGGTTCTCCTGGTGTGGCTGGAGTGATCTGCAAGAGCAGACCAGTCTCAGGGGGGTCCCCCAATGATCCCAGGCTTTACAGGGCAGGTCCTGGCAAAGCTGGGCTCAGGAAGGTTGATGACAAGACATAAGAGTATTGCCACCACATGTGAACAGGCACTTATTTCCACCATGGTGTTGATGTACTGTCCAGCAGGGAGAGAGGACTGGTGTGGTGAGAGGGGAGGGAGCAGAGCCCGAGGTCCCCGGAGCACAGTGCAGCTCCCTGCTCCCTCACCCAGCCAGCCAGCCCTGCCTTCTCCTAATTACATTAAAATAACATTCTCCCACCTCATTTTTTCTTATTAGAAATGAACAGATTTAAAGCATTTCCCCTCAAATTATGGTTCACCTGAGTAGATAATTAAAAGACTATAAAGGAGATACACTTTTATGTGTAATTACGCCCACTCCTGCCGCTGTATCGGGGCTTCAAAAATATTTGCAAAACAACTCAAAACTTTTATTTTGTCAGCGCAGTAATTGCTGCTTGTCAGGGCTATCGGTGCCTGTGTCTGCTCTAACGAGAGCAGCGTCTCACAGGCAGCTCTGCTGACACGGGGAGGGTGTGGAGCGACAAAGCACCACAGGGAAACTGCTGGCACAACATCCCTGTGAGCCACGGAGCCGGCAGTGAGCTCACCTGGGGCACAGGATCCACTAGGAATGGCCTTGGAAAGGAGGAGGATGTTTGCTTGCATTTTATGGGGAGATGTCAGGAATGTCTGCAGCAGCAAATGGGAAAGAGGAACAGGCAAGGGTGGGATGCTCCTGCACTCTGGAAGTTTCCGAGGTGCCCACAGGAATCCCAGGGACACGTTTACAGCTACGGAGATACGTGACTTTCCTGTTGGGAACAGCAGGCCCCAGACAAACAATCCAGCAGGCTTCTATCTGACTTAGAACCGTGGGATTACAGAATGTCCTGAGTTGGAAGGGACCCACAAGGATCATCCAAACTCCTGGCCCTGCACAGACACACCAATAATCCCACCCTGTCACTGAGAGCATTGTCCAAACACTCCTGGAGCTCTGCAAGCCTTGGAGCTGTGACCATTCCCTGGGGAGCCTGTTTAGTGCCCAACCACCCTCTGGGGGAAGAACCTTTTCCTGATGTCCAACCTAAACCTCCTCTGAGTTGTCCTGGGGGAAAATCCCACCCACCCCAGTGGGTGAAGCTGCTGAGGTGGTTTGGTTACACTGGAGCTGTTTTAAGAACCACCTTCCAGCACCATCTCCAGCTGGACACAAATCTGGGGACCTGGTTGGCGTGCAAAGCTGCACCCTCTTCCTCAGCACTGAGGCAGATGGGCTTCTCAGAGTACCCACACCACAGTCCTGAGGAGGAGTCACCACCCACGACATTGGATCCACGTGTTCACAGAGCCAAGAGACCAAATGGATACTGAATCCAGGAGGGAAGGTGGGTTCCCCGGGGGGATGGAGTTGCTGGGATGAAGGATGAGTGGAGACCACCAGCTCTGGAGTGGACATCATCCACCCTCCTTGCTGGGACACCTGGAGCTGTCTGATGCTCACCGCCACTGCTGGGTGCTCAACACAGCCAGTGTGTGGAAAAGCAGCATTCCCAGCCTCCCAGGGGGCCAGCAGGCTTTGAGGTTCCCAAGCTTACTGTGTATAAAAAAAGATATAATACCCCATCTCCTCATAACAGCTCGGGGAAATAAATTCATTAGTGTCTGTAAGGAACTAAGAGGTCTCCCTGAGCCTTCTCCTCTCCAGGTGAACACTCCCAGCTTTCCCAGCCTGGCTCCAGAGCAGAGGGGCTCCAGCCCTTGGAGCCTCTCTGTGACCTCCTCTGGATTCACTCCAACAGCTCCATGTCCTTCCTGTGCTGCGGACCCCAGAACTGGAGGCAGCTCTGCAGGTGGGGTCTCACCTGAGCAGGGCAGAGGGGCAGAATCCCCCCCTCGGCACTGGCGGTGGCTTTGGGGCAGTGAGGGGGGGCAGCTGTGCAGGTTTAATCAAGGCAGTGCCTGAAATGCAGCTAAAAGCAAACTGTGTGGAGTAAATCCTGCCCTGTCCTGATCCCCCCGGGGTGCAGGGAGGTGCAGGCTATGCATGAGTGTGTGACCAGATAAACAGAACTGAGACATCTGGCTGGCAACAGGAGGTGACTTTCTCGTGAGCATCCCCAAAAACCTCTCCCACACGGCCTGGAGATTTCAACACTGCAGCAGCCTCAGCCCTGCTCCATCCGAGCCCTCCTGGCTCCAGCACCGCTGCAGCCTGCCTGGCTTGTCCTCCAGGAAATCCCGGCCCTTTGGATAGGCGATGAGGCATCTCCAATAATTCCAGCAGCTGCTGCCAGTTAATGTGGGCTGGCACGAAACTTTATCATCAGACCATATTGCTCCAATTACAATTTAGCCAATAGTCCTCTTGGGCTCATCTTTTATTTGTCTTTCACTGCTGAGTGTGGGAGGGAGGGGAGGTGGGAGAGGACAGGGATGTGTGTGTCTCCAACCTCCCCCTCCTTCACTGCCCCCAGGTCTCTGTGCAGCCAATACATTCCCAGCTGCTTTCTTCCCCTGGGAAGGGCTGTCCTCAGGCCTGTGGCATGGGATGGGAACATCAAGGGAATGAGAGTGTCTCCCACCAGGCCCCATGTGTGAATCCTCCAGGGCACACTGCACCCATGGAGCATCGTGCCTCCCAGGGAACCCTCCTCCTCCTATCCCATATCAAGCCCAGTCCCAGTTCAGTTTTCTCCTTGCAGTGAGGCAAATAAGGATTTACTCCACCACCAGTGCCGGAGTTAGTCCGGCATCACGCTGGTGTGCCGGAGAACCGGGTACATCCAGATTTCTGGGAGCTGCTGAGGGGTAATTGGAGCCAACACGCTGCTTCCATTTTTCAAACCTGAGAGCCATGAAGGAAAGATTTTTTATCCTGAGGGTTGGTCTCTGTTCTGGCTGTGACAGCCACCTGTGTCTATATTCAAAGCTCAGGGAAAGTTTTTTTGGATGCTGTGTGGCCTCAGTAAATGACATCTCGTTCCAGCTGGGATGCAAGTGAAGCTGGTGACTGGTTGGCTCGTGGGGGGAATAAAACACAGGGGCCAGAGGCTGCAGCTGTATAAACCAATGTCAGGGAGGTGAGGGTCCAACAGGGACTGGCCAGACACATCCAGGCTCTGCTGAGGGGCTCCAGACCCTCCTTCAGAGCCCCGTTAACCATCAAACTGTCAGCAGGGCTCCTCCAGACTCCGTTAAAAAGCTATTCCCAAGCAAGTTACTTGGGGAATGTTAAGCACTGGCTGTAAATGTCTTTTGGTTACTTAATGGGAAAACCTCGGAGCGACCTGTGTAAAGGATATACCCTCTCAGGGCCCCAAATCCCAGAGGATTCAAGAAACATGAACACTCATTTAAACCACACCAGTAGCCCATTAAATCAAGTGTCTACTCAATTAAGGACACACAAACAACTTTGCTCTGCCCTCCATCAGCTGCTGCCTATTTGCATCTTGTGTGTCCAAAGTCCTGCCAGGAGACTGGATATTATGGCAGAGATGATCTGCTTTCATTTGTCAGGATAGGCTTAGCAAAAACCACCCAAAACACCCAAAAAACCAGTCCTCCCCCTGTGTACAAGTGTGAGGCAAACTTCACTGTGGTGTGCGAGCCCAGGGCGGTGGAGTCCTGCCCCAGGGACCTGGAGCCACCAGCACGTGGAACTCAGTCAAAAAACCCTATAAACAAAAAAAAATCCCAGCTATAATGACCCTGGAGAAGCAGCAAGGACCTGAAGATGGTAACACCCCCCCAGATCAACACCAGCACTGATGGGAGATTTACAGGATGCCAGGGACCGTGGGGATGTGCCAGCTCCACCTCCAGCTGAACCAGCACTCACCTCCCTCCCCACCAGATCACCCCAAAGCCATGGGGCGTGGGAAGCCTGTATCCCACACCTCCAAAGCTCCTCCAGTAGCAGCTCCTTTTTCAGACCCCCAAATATGTCAATGGTGGCTGCGTATTTCCAAATCTGTCCATTTACAAAACTTCCATCCCCTGTTTCAGCCCTCGTTGCCGGCTGGAGGATGTTCCCAGTGCCAGCAGGATCAGCTGCCCTCAGGGACTGAGGATAGAATGGATCACAGAATCATAGAATATCCTGAGTTGGAAGTGACCCACAAGGATCATGAAGTTCAACTCCTGGCCCTGCACAGGACATCCCAACAATCCCACCCTGTGTCTGAGAGAGCTGGATGGGTTGTGTGATCCCAGCAGGACACAATGCCCAAGAGCAGCCAGTGAAAAAGGAAGAATTCATTTTCCTGCCACGATGTACAGTAATCCTTAGGGAAAGCAGGTTCAAGATGAGCATCAGCCTTTCGTGGACAGGCTCCAGCAGGACTCGGGAAGCGAGGAGCCGCCGTGCTCAGCCAGCATGGGCGGTGCTTTCATCCCAGCCAGCGCTTCCAGCGCGGCCTCCCCGAGCGATCGCACACGAGGGCTTTGAAATGCGCTCCTCGGGAAAACCTGTGCCAAGAAAACTCCTTCTCCTGGCTCTTTTGCAGCAAGCAACCTCCGATAGGGATCGCCGAGAATAAAGTCACTTCATTTACAAACCGGGGAGCCGGATCTGATAGACATCAACATTCGAGGTAAGTCAAGGAGTGATGGAGCGCTGCCAGCTCCCCAAATGAATATTCATGGCAAATATTCCCCCAGCTCCGAGCTGAGGAGAAGCCGTCAGCGGAAAGGCTGCCCCTGGGACGGGAAAGGAGAGGGACCAGGCTTCTTTCATCATTTTTATTGAGTGCAATTTTCTCTTTAGTACAATATTCTCTGAAAGTTACTGTTACAAACTCCGACAATTTCAACACAATCAACAAATTGGGGAAGGAAGGGGGGGGGAGGCGGGCTGGGAGGTGGGGAGGGAGGGCAAAAAAAATTCCAAGGGTTGAAATCTTTTACAGACATCTCACTGGTTATGTACAGGACAGGGAAGGGGGGGACGGGGGCCCGGGGCGCTGCGGGGACCTCCCGGAGCATCGTCTGGTGGGTGGTGGGGGAGCGGTCCCTGGGGACCCCCTCCTGGCGCTGCTGCCCCGCTGCAATGCTGGACTCGATGCCCCTGCAAGGCAAGAGGGAAAGGAGAAAAAGGTGAGAATAAGCACACCCAGTGCTCAAGACTCGGTACATCCTTCACCACCGAGCCCCCACCCCGTCCCACAGCCGGCGGGGACTGCGCCCAGTGAAACCCAAAGGCTTCTTGCAGCAGATACAGCCTCTCAAAAAAAAAAAAAAGGGGGGGGGGAACCACTAAAAGCAGGGATTAATTAATATGCTGTCAGAAAAATGATGATTTCACTGA
Organism: Pipra filicauda; assembly: GCF_003945595.2. Classification (NCBI taxonomy): domain Eukaryota; kingdom Metazoa; phylum Chordata; class Aves; order Passeriformes; family Pipridae; genus Pipra; species Pipra filicauda. Next base: position 2,624,739 of record NW_024105098.1, on the reverse strand, counting down.
AAGCTCTCTATTTCTCCTCAGGGGGGAAAGGAAAGGAACGGAGGAGACGGATTTCTTTGTGAAGCCGAGATGCTTCGGGGAGCGGAGGCTGAGATGCAATTTTGGGGGCGGGAGAGTTTCCACGTGCCCCAGCAGCCAAGTTGCCTTTTCCCCACCTCCCACTGCAAGATGAGCACCCCGGGGTCGAACACAGGAGCAAATCACAAAGCACCATGAGTCATTTTCCAATGTAACAAAAAATCCCCATCTTCTCCACTCCTGGGGGGAAGCCAGAATGTCTCGGAACCAGAGGAGCAGCCCCAGGGGCACCTTCTCCTCACCCTGCAACCAAGAAGTGCCGCCCAGCAGCAAAATTCCATTATTTAGCCACTTTGGAGAGGCAAAGACACTTTTAATATACAATTGCACCTTGGAAACATAAAGGCAGCACATTAAATAACAAAGCAATTGACTGCTGGGTCCCTTTGCTGGGCCACCGAAAGCTGGGGCTCACTGGCTAATTATTGCTGGGGTCCCTGTGCCTCTCCAAACATACCGATGCTTTCAGAAACCCACTCCAGCTGTGCCTGACATTTCACTCCTATTAAAATTCATCGTTCTCCTGAATGGAAATAATTTTTTTCTTCAGCAAACCCAGGTAGTAATGAAAGTTTTATTTAGTAATGCAGTGCTTGGTGGAAAAAGGGGCAGAGAAAAGAGAAGGGAAATTGAGATTATCTTTAGAAAAAAGAACTTTCAGCTGGGGGAAAAGATATTGCTGAGTGGTATTTCTTAGGCACAAGGGTCCATTTTTGGTGCCGTGCTTGGAGGTTTGGTGTCACAATTCCCCTTAATGTAACTGGGAACAGAACAGCAAAACAGCTGGAAAAAAGCAGTAACAGAAATATAATTAATGAATGATGCTGAACCGGGCGGGTCCTGGGGATGGGTATAAACCGAGGTGGGTGCCCAAGTCCGGGTGGTGACAGGATTTGTATCGGCTGCGGGTTCGGCCACATTAAAGCTGGTGATGAGCGATGGTTGCAGCCCCGGGCACTGCTCCCGGCTCCACCTCCACTTTCCCCCACGGCCTTTCCCAGCTCCTTCAGCCGCCGCCGCCCGACCCGCCCGGCAGCAGTGGGGCCGGGAAGGGTTTGGGGGTTTATTTTCCCTGGGGAACCCGCACGCTGCCGGGGTGGCAGCTGTCGGCTCAGCTCTCCCGCACCAGCTGCAGCCCTGCCCTTCGTCCTGGCAAAAACGGTCCGGGGGCAGCTACAGAGGATTTGGGCCGATTCCAAAGGATGGATCCCAAAGGACAGGTCACGAACAGCTGGAGGAGGATGGGGAGGGGACAGCACAGCACATCCCCCGGGTACTGAATCACCCCCTCATCACACCTTCTCCTCCTCCTCCCTGAGCTCCAGCGTGGGAACCCCTGCGAGGCGGCGTGGAGGGCTTTGATCTCAGCCTGGAAGTGTTGGCGTGACACAAACAGCAATAAAAGGGCCACGTTTGTGGGAGGAGAAGGCGTTCCATGGGGGAAGGCGTTCCATGGGGGAAGGTGTTCCATGGGAGAGGATGTTCCATGGGGGAAGGCGTTATCGGCCCCCAGCGTGGCCACAGGGCAGTGAGCAGCGTGGTTGGGATGTGGGCAGTGATTGGGATGTGGGCTGGGATGTGGGCAGTGGTTGGGATGCGGGCAATGGTTGGGATGTGGGCAGTGGTTGGAATGTGGGCTGGGATGTGGGCAGTGTTTGGGATGTGGGCAGTGTTTGGGATGCAGGCAGTGGTTGGGATGTGGGCAGTGTTTGGGATGCGGGCAGTGGTTGGGATGTGGGCAGTGTTTGGGATGCGGGCAGTGGTTGGGATGAGGGCAGTGGTTGGGATGAGGGCATTGGTTGGGATGTGGGCAGTGGTTGGAATGTGGGCTGGGATGTGGGCAGTGTTTGGGATGTGGGCAGTGTTTGGGATGTGGGCAGTGGTTGGGATGCGGGCAGTGGTTGGGATGCAGGCAGTGGTTGGGATGTGGGCAGTGTTTGGGATGTGGGCAGTGTTTGGGATGCGGGCAGTGGTTGGGATGTGGGCAGTGTTTGGGATGCGGGCAGTGGTTGGGATGCAGGCAGTGGTTGGGATGTGGGCAGTGGTTGGGATGCGGGCAGTGGTTGGGATGCAGGCAGTGGTTGGGATGTGGGCAGTGGTTGGGATGCGGGCAGTGGTTGGGATGTGGGCAGTGGTTGGGATGCAGGCAGTGGTTGGAATGCAGGCAGTGGCTGGGATGCGGGCAGTGGTTGGGATGTGGGCAGTGGTTGGGATGCGGGCAGTGGTTGGGATGTGGGCTGGGATGTGGGCAGTGGTTGGGATGCGGGCAGTGGTTGGGATGCAGGTAGGTGCCAGCCTCAGGGTGCTCTCCCTATCCAACCCCCCTGTAAAGGGGAGTCACATCTCACTGCCCTTTCCCTCCCTCCCAGAGCCCCCTCCTCATCTGGGCACCATTGGGTTTGTGACATGGCACTGCCACCCAGGCACTAACCCCAGACAAAAGACCAGACCTGAGTCCCTGCCCACGGCAGCCTCTGGCCGTGGACACCTTCCCAAATATTTAGGCTGGGGAATGTGAAGGGTACACCCAAAGCACTGGGGGGAGAAACCAAACCAACCAATGTGAGCATGTTCCACACCCCCCTGTCCATGGAAGCCCTCTCAAGGCTCGAGGCTCTCTCAGCTCCTCAGACAACACTTGGCACAGGCTGTTCCTCCCACCCTCAGTCCCGCTCAGGTGTTAATTAGCATTGATAATTGCACTGATGGGGACCATAATTTTCCTGCCCTCTCTCCCCTACCCTCACATAAGGGTTCAACCGCCTAATGAGACCCCTGGGGATAATCAAAGAGAGGAGCAGGTTCCCCCCACCAGCAGCTCCTGCACCACGTGTGGGGATGGGAGAGCAGAGAAGGGAAAGGCACAGCCCAAGCTGTGGACAGGGGAAGCTGCTGAGCCTTGTTTACTTGGGGGCACAGAGAAAAGTTCACTCCAATTAATTTTTTTAAGTGGGTAGGCGTTAATCCCCCTACACTTATCTAGAATTAACACAGCGCTAAGTAGATTTTTGCCTAATCCACTTCCACATCCACCCCGAAAGGGCACTGTCTGTTTTGGGAGGGAGCAGAGTTCAACTAATCCACTTAAAACACACGCCTGGTTTGTTCAGATTAACCTCCTCCAGCATTTCCCTCCAGAGACGGGCCAGGAGACCTCAACACCATCCCACCTGTGCCACTGGCAGGGCCACCCCATCCATGGTCACGTCACCTACAATGTCCATGTGCTGGGGCCTGCTGGGACCCCAAAACCAGCCACTACAGCAGAGCCACACAGCAGGGTAGGACAGCCAGGGGCTTCACAGCCTTTTAAATTCCAATGACCAGAGGAAGCAGAGCAGAAGCAGCAGAGATACTTGGACACAGACAGACAGGGAGGGAGAGAGGGGCAGCTCAGGCTGGAGGGATAATCACAGTGCTGCTCCACGGAGGACAGCCAGCCAAAATAGAAGGCCCTGGAACACCAACCCAAGTGCCAGCAGCCCTGACAACCCTGAGAGGCCCAGGTGAAGGGCGCCATGGTCACCACAGGCAGGTGCAATCCCCTCTCCAGCACTCATCTGCTGCTCTGAGGTGAAGCAAGAGACCAGATTTAATGCCATGGATGCTCATGGTTCCCATCTCACACCTCTTCAGGCTACATAAAGCAGAGGAGACCCTCTCCTGACTGGAAAGCTCCTCTTTCCACACCAAGCTCTGGTATGGGAACACAGCCCATCAGGGTCCAGTGATGGACAGGAGCCAGCAGATCTCCCGTGAGACACAGACACAAAACCAAACCCTGAGGACATCAAAAATGGGAGAGCGCAAACTGACACTCTCACACCTCCCAGAGATGGGGCTTGGAGGAGGTTGAGCTCAGCTGGGAAAGACACAGCCATTCCTACATGGCAGAAGGGTTGGACCAGATGATCCCAAAGGACCTTTCCAACCCACAAAAAATATTAAAGATATAAGCTGGAACAGGAACAGTGTGGAGAAACCACTGATGGGGTGAAACCATTCACCGCGGGAATCCATTGGTGTGGACTTTGCCTCTCCTCCATCACTGCTCAGAAAGTTTCTAGCTCTTCCAAAATTGCAAGAAGACTCACTGGAAATGGCCAGCCCAAGCTGTAATTAGACCAGCACCCACCCTGGCAGGATCCTTCATGGAAGAGGAGCAGATAATGATACGACTGTTAAATCCCCCTTGCAGCTCCTTGTGCAGGGGGGACTTTATGGGAGCAGGGGACATGCAGCACCTGGCTGAGTGCCAGAGCTGGATGTGAGCCCTGGCCCCCACCACCCGCTTTTCCATCGGCAGTTCAAGGAGGACGAGTGGCTTTGGAGCTACAGAGCGTTTTGGGGTCTGTAAATCCATTCCTCGTCTCAGAAGCTGATTGATCCTTTTTCTTTTTAAAGTCAGATTCAATGTTTAAGAGTAACGATTTCCAAGTGAACACAGAGTGGCTCGAATATATTGGCAGTTTTTATGGATCAGAGGCAAAAGCCTTAGTTCAGATCCTAAAGAACAGAAACGTGTCTGTCCCCATCACAGAACAACAGCAAGGGTTGGTGGCAGAGAAAAAACCCTTCATAGGTGATGCCCAATGATTTATCCCAGGCCATGGGCCAGCTGGGATGTTCCCCTGGCTCCCACAGGGATGTCCTCAGGATGCAGGTAGATTCATTGATGAGATCTCTGCAAACCAACCCCAAACCAACCCTTCCCTCCCTCTGAATCAAACACCCTGGAGAAGCGGAAAGCAGAAGAGGAGATCCCATGGGGCTCGGGATGGCAGGTGGGGAGCTCCTGGAGCAGAGATGGGGGAGAAGGGACAGAGGGACAGAGAGAAGGACAGCCCTCATTCCTCCTTGGGAAAGGAGCATTAGAGGCACCACAAGCTGACAGGCTCAGAAATAATGGTCTGAGATCGCTCTTATTTAAAAACCGGCCGCCTGCTGTTTTCATCGCAGCCCCGCTCTGACTTGCAGCAACATTTAAAATTAAATATACATAAGTGCTTTCAAAGAACTGTTAATTTGAAGGTCATTAAATGGCATAAAATGCATTCCTTTTTTTTTATAGAAAGAGGCACATAATAACACCATGAATACACACTCCTCTTCCCCGTTCAAACGCTCGCTCCTGCCTTGGATGTGCGAGAGCCTTGGGTCCACCTTTGCTGGCAGCAGCACGACGTCTCCTTTTAATTACTGCTGTTGAGAAAGCTGCTGCCTCCTCCACCACACCCAAGGATGGGGCTGTACAAAAGACATGAAAAAGCCCCAGGGACAACCACACAGCTGAATTGCCAAAGGGGATTTTTTGAGGGGTGACAGGAGCAACAGTGGGGCTGGTGGAGGGAAGAGGCAACGTGAAACCAATTGGCAACACTCACTCCAGACATGAGCATCTTGCCCACTGATTCTCATACAAGACTTTAGGCCAAGCTCAGAGCAGGGTTTTGGTAGCAAAAAGTCTCGGTTTTCTGATTTAACGCTCCATGCAAAAAAGACAAAGCCAACCCAGACACAAAAAAAAAAAAAACATAAAAATAAAAAAGACACAAAAGGGTTGAGGTTTTTACAGTTGCCATAGAAATGGAGAGAAGGAGCTGACAACTGCAAAGTGTCTCAGTGAAAGGACGGGATCGGGGCGAGGGTGAGGTGGGCTCACCCAGGCAAGGAGCTGCATCCGTGTGCTGCTGCTCCGAGCTGGGAAACAGCCACGGGAGTGAGGCATCAAAGCTCCACCTACGAGCAGTTATGGGGGGTCAGGATCCACCCTGGGGGGTTCCCCCAGCAGTGGGCACCTCCCAGCACTAGCACGTGGCAGCTGAACCCACCAGGACCCTGTGGGATGGATGGAGCCCAGCCCGGATGACAGGCCTGTGGAGTTGGTCCTCTTTGATCCCAAAATGCCTTTTTCTTCCTTCTAAGACAAAACTTTGCAGAGGAAAAAATAATTTTTGAGTCACCCCTTCTCCTTTGGGATCAAGGAAAGGAAGTCCAACACCAACCAGCATGGATCAGATGTGAAATGGGAGTGTTCATTTTTAGGCCAGGGAAGAGGCTCTTGCCCAGGGAGGAGCTACAGGGCACCATCAAAGAGGTGCCACCTTGGCATCTGATGAAGGAAAAGGAGGAGCAGTCCAAACACAACTCTGCTGTCATGGCCAGGCAGGGATAACACTGTCAGTCCCAGACGGAAAGGCTTCACAGTTTGGAAAACTGATTGTACTTGGAAGAAAGGTCTCTGAAGAAACAAAATGGTACATCAGAAGTCATCTGATGTTTTTATGTTACTTTTTTTCAATAAAGAGCAAAAATCAAACATGGCTGCTTTGCCTTTTTCCCCTTGTTTTTCATTAACAGCCTGACGGCCTTTGGTGAAATCTTCCATTTTGGATGAAAAGGCTTTTATAGAAAGGCAGCAGAGCAGGTGGCCCATGGTGACCCTCCCTCAAGTGTTCTCTTGACAGCAACCCCCTTGGCCCACGATGCCTCATTTCTGCAGGGATTTGTTTGAGCCACCTGCATCCTCCCTGCTCAGCCCTAGGCACCATCCATCTGCTGCTGGGCTCTCCTGTGACCCTGGAGGGGACATCTCCAGGCCCCCGGGCTGAGTGGACCTGGTACAAGGCCAAGATGCCACCTTTGTAGGAACAACCCATTAGGAGAGGTGGGATATGGGAATCATCTGCTACAACACAGCCCAGGAGCCATCAGACAGCTGGGAGAGAGACCACCAGTCCTGGCAATGCCCAGGGGCACCGCTGCGGCCATCTGTCAGGGGGGCTTGGCAGCATGGGCGGGCCAAGGAGCACCATCCACCCTGGGAAATCAAACCAGGATGTAAAGCAGGACTCGGTATCTCCAAAAGCATCCAAGCACCTGGACAGCCTGTTTATCCACTCACGAGTACCCAGTCTGCTGGGTGGGATGGGCAGGACTGAACACTTCATATTTCATATTCAAGATGAAATGGCCTCAAGATGCCCCAGGGGAGGTTCAGGCTCGACAACAGGAAGAATTTCTTCACTGAAGGAGTGGTTAAATAATAGAAGGGGCTGCCAAGTGAGGTGGTGGAGTCCCCATCCTTGGAGGTGTTTAAGGACAGATTGGACATTGCACTCAGCGCTCTGGTCGGGCTGACAAGGCAGGGATCGGTCAAAAGTTGATCAATCTATTCTAAACCTAATGATTCTGTATTAAAGGTTTTATATTAAGAAAGGGTTAGAAAGGGTGAAAAAGGGGCAGTGGTGTCACAGAGAGGACCCTGAGCAGGGCAGCAGGACCCGCTGCCTCGCAGGTGCTTGCGCAGCCGGGCAACACCACAGGGGAGTCATAAAGGTGGAGTATTGATATTTAGCCTGTGCGGCTGTCATTCGTTCCTTTAAATGCCTTTAGCTTCCTTCTAATAAAAGAGAAATCATAAAAAAACCCACAAAGGACCCTTCACCACCAGTGAATATCAATGTGGCGCGGTGGCGCATTAGCATGCACGGCACCCGCTCCATCTGCATGTTGTATTCCGTGTGACAACATCCTGGAATACAGATTTGGGCCACGAGCATCCCGAGAGGTATTAGGGATCGTCTATCAGACAGGACGAGGAACAGTCCCTGCTGTTGTAAACAAGGGGTGTTTTTCTCTGCCTCTTTCTCTGGGGGGAGTTCAGTGATTTGAAACAAGCTCATTCCTGCCTCTCGTTAGTTCCTGTTCTTCGGCGGAGCGCGGGTCATCTTCCTTGGGCGATGAAAGAAATAGTCCCGGAGGTAAAGAGCACCCCACCCCCAGGTGATGAACCATCAGCACGAGCCAATGAACGTGCTCCTCACAAACCATCATGAACCAAGCACGTGCTCCCCACAGGATACATGGGGGTCCCCCCAGCCACAGGAAACCCCAACAGCCCCAGCACAGGGGGCAGTGATCCCACCCAGGACACGTGGACAGGGATAGCAGCAGCCAGAGGAAAGGGCTCGTCCCTTTGTGTTTGGCAGCAGCAAGAAATCTGGTGAGGTCAGATGTCAGGAATACGACAGGGCACATGGGCATGGAGCAATCCCATGGCGTGGATGGATATGGGGCAGCCCCATGGCAAGGACAGACATGGGGAAAACCCACAGCACAGGTGGATGTGAGTCATCCTCATGGCACTGATGGACACAGGGCATCGCTACGGCACGGAGAGGTGTGGGCATGGTCGTGACACAGACATAAAGCATTCCCCATGACACAGGAGGAAGTGGAATATCCCTGCAACAGGGATGGGTGCAGGTCATCCCCACAGTGCGAACAGTGGGGATGGATGAGCGATGAGGACAGAGGTTGACTGAGGAGGACAGAGGGTCTCCACACACCACACCGCCAAATCCCTTCCGGCATCCACAGCCCCGGAGGCAGGGCCAGGCAGCCACCCCACACCACCACTCCCTCACCACACCGCTGGCTGCTGGCACAGCGCCGGCACAGCGCGGTGATGGATCATTACAACTTGCACACAACCCTCTAAGTAAAAGCCTTATTAAGAGCTCATTTGTTTTATAAACTCCCGGCGCGATCCGCGGAGGGAAGTCAGATTGCCCAGTCTTACAATATTCTGGGTAAACACTGACACGCGCCTGGTGATTTTAACCGGATCAATTTGCAAAGGAGACCAATGGAGGAACAAAAAAAAACAACAAAAAAAAAGAATAAAGATCAAATTTAACACTGGGAAACATCCACTGTGAGAGGCTGCAAGGAAGCAAGAGCAGAAAAATACAGAGATGGACGGACAGAGAGGCACACAAGACAAACGGACCTACCTCTGAAGCCATGAAACCTAAGTCCATAAATCAATATCAAAATCCTTAGGTCTGCAAGATGGGGGAAAAAAGTCCTCCATAGCCATCTTCGCCGAGGCTCTGGAGGCCTGAGCAGTCCATTTCCCAGAGCATCTCTCCTCCTTCTCCAGCAGCCACCAAGCCAGTCACAGCCACGCGGCGGCTCCTCCGGTCCCATCCCCACCGCGCGGGCCCTTGGCGTCCTCCTCCCCGCTTCCAGGATGCTGAGCACTTCCTTTGTTGCCGGGTGCTTCCCGGCTGCCTCCCGCCCCCGGGGGCTGTGGGCACAACCCCTGGCCCCCCGGGCTGGGGCCCGGCCGGCCGCTGGCCGCAGGGTCAGCGGTGACCGCCGGCGACGGACAAGCAGTGAGTCCACGGTAGGTCGACAACATACACGGGCGCACGAGCGCGCACACACACACACGGGAACACCTCTTTCCGTTTTCCAGGATGGAGATTCCTTTTTTTTTTTTTTTAATCATTTTTTGGTTTTTTTTTTTTTTTCCTTTGGCAAAAAAAAAATGCAAGCGAAAGAGAGGAAAAAAAAAAAAAAAAACAAACAAAAAATGAACGAAAGAAAAAAACCAAAACCCGAGGTTTTCTATTGAAGGTACATCTCTTCTTCAATATGAAGACATTAACTGGATTGAGTCGGATCCCCCATGCAGTGGTCAGCGAAGTCCTTTGGTAGTTGCCGGAGTGGCACCCGGGTAGGATGTCAGGGAGCTGCGGAGACGTCTGAGGACACTTCCACCCAGTTCATGAGCAGAGAGGGGAGCGGGGCAAGCCAGGAGGGCTGGGGCAGGGAGGGAGGGTGAAAAAAGAAAAAGGAAGCTGGTTTCTCCGGACAGGATGCTCCATCTCATGCCTCTCCCTTCCCCAACAGCCCCTTCCTCCTTCTCAGTTTCAACCACTGCTCACTGGTGGTGGGATTGGAGTCTGGTCTCTAGGGTTTGGGTTTGCTTCCCCAACGCACATTGGTTTGTCTTCATCGTTTTTTATGGGTTTTTTTGTTTTGCTTTGCTTTTTAAATATATGATTTGTACATATTTATATGTATTTATACGCTGTTCCCCATGACATTGCTAAGTGTGCTTCTGTTGGTGAGGAACGGAAGTCACCAGTTAGAGACGAGTCCCAGGAACATCCTTCGTCTGCGGTCACAGTCCTCAGGCAGCGGCGGCTCCTTCCCAAACACTGCCCCATTGGCACCTGCCAGTTCCTCCCCTCCCACCTCTGCCCCTCCTCTGCGTGCCCTCCCCGCCCCTCCCCGTCAAACAAGGGACGTCATGCCATCGAGGTCGGAGACTGGCTCATCTGTACTCGCATGGACTGGACGCTGTTCAGGATCTTCTTCTGGTGCCCAGCCAAAGTCACCCCTATTCTCAGGAGGTCTCTGGAAGACAGACAGACAGGCAGAGGAAGATCAGTGGGCAGCTGAGGGTGGTGTTTTGCTGTCCCTAAATGAGGAGAGGGATGCAAGCTCAGCTGGAACAGCCAAAGAGCCCAAACGCAGCCCTGTGAGCATCACTGGGACTGAGAGCAGGGACACACCCACACATTGACTCCCAGATGGTGAATGTGGCCACCTCCAACTCAGGGTGGTCCTGCCCAGTGTGAGGGGCGCTCACACCCACCCTTTGCCTTGAACTGACCTTCCCACCTCTCCCAACCCCCAGCCAGGCAGCATCCAGCTTTCGGACACCCAACTCACTCGGACGTCATCTGGGCAACCAGCTGCAGGGAGGTGAAGCCAGCGGTCAGGAAGCTGTCCCGGTACTGGCTCATCTTCACAGCACTCAGCCAGTCGTCTACTGAGGTAAAGGCAGTGAAGTCGGGGATGGAGCGGTCGAGGAGGGGCTGAGAAGGCCTGAAACAGGAACACACCGCTGGGGACAAGCCTGACTGGCACTGAGGGGCTGCCATCCCCGAGCCCAGCCGGCACACGCATGTGCCCCTCAATCCACCCCAGGCACCCTTGTGGTCCCCCAAGGAAGGCATGTCCTGTGGGAATACCACTGTGCCAAGCAGTTTTGCAATCCCACACGTTGCAATCCAGCCACGGGAGCCACAGGGACGGAGGCGCCAGCAGAGGAGCCGCCGCGCCCGCACGGTCACACACCATAAAGGATCAATAGCAAAGAATTATTGCTATTGCTTGGCTCAAAACTACATGCTCTTTGTCTGACTGTCAGGCAGAGCAAAGATAGAAACCCTCACTCCTGCCAAACCGACTGATGAATTCTCATCCTTCCCTCTGGGGCCGAGGGGAGCCTTTTGCCGTGGCTCGGGATGCCGGCACGGAGCACTCGGGATGCTAGCACGGAGCACTCCCACGCGCTGGGCACTCACACAGCGGTGATGGTAGCCACAGTTTTGAGGCTTGCCGGGTTGCGGATCATTTTGTCGAGGGTGTTGACGATCTCGGTGAAGCGCGGGCGGGTGTTGCGGTCCTTCTGCCAGCAGTCCAGCATGAGCTGGTGCAGGGCGGCGGGGCAGTCCATGGGCGGGGGCAGCCGGTAATCCTGCTCGATGGCGTTGATCACCTGCGGGCAGCGGGGACAGAGCAGCATGTGAGGGGCAGGGGCTCGGGGGGCTGGCGGAGGGGTGAGCGGCGCTCGCCGGCCGCGTGTGCGGGCACGGGTGCCACAGGCAGCCGGGAAGGCCGGCCCAGCTGATCAGCAGCAAAGGGAGCGGGAGGAGACGCTCCCGGCTCCGGCGCTCCCCGAGGTTAATCTCCGCTCTGATGCTCCGCGCGCCGCAGTTCCTCCCAGCGGAGAGCTGCCACTCATTATCTCGGCAGATCGCGCCAGAGTGCAGCAGTCACACTTCCAAAGCTCCTTCCCTGCTCGTAAGCCCTCTGAACATTTTCAAAGGCCCTGCAGCTTGCTGAAGTCCAATTACCAGCCCACTGGCTTTTCTTCCCAATTTCCCTCCTTGCATCCTCTCACTCGCCAGCCTGTTTCATCTCCAAAACAAGTGCTCCTGAGGCTCCAGGAAGGAGTTGAGAGCCATTCAGGCAGGGCTTTCTTTAGGGAACGAGCCACCCACATGCCCCCAGAGCAGGCTGGATGACCCCCAGTGCTTACATCTTGGTTGGACATGTCCCAGTAGGGCCTCTCCCCAAACGACATCACCTCCCACATGACGATGCCGTAGCTCCAGACGTCGCTGGCCGAGGTGAACTTGCGGTAGGCGATGGCCTCTGGTGCCGTCCACCTGACAGGGATCTTACCCCCCTAGGGGAAAAAGAGAAATAGCTGAGAAATAGCTCCCTTGGCAGAGGAGTCTGGATACCCACCAGCCAGGGTTTGTTTGCTTCTCCTAAAAGCTCAGAATCAGGCTCAGCATCTCAAGCCACTCCACCAAGACAGGGCCGGTCCCAGGGCCAGAGGCCATGCTGAGGGGGCAGGGATGTAAGGAGGGGCAGCACACAGAGGGATTGCTCCCTGGGCAAGCTCTGCTGAAATAACCACAAAAAGAGCCCAGGGATAAGGAAAACCACAGACATGGACGGAATTTACCGGGGGCAGAACTGCATTGTAAATTGTTCAGCACAATTGTTTTCTGTAGCCTTTCCAAGGAAGCGTCAGCTGCTCTTGAGGGATGAATGGCAAAAAATTTGATTTGAATAACTACAAATGAAGAAATTAACTGCTAGGTTGTTTTTCCTGCCTTTTCCCCGGAGCGAAAAGCCTGCTGTGGGAGGCAGAGTGATGCAATCGCAGGCACAGCATCACTTCCCAGCTGCCAGGGAGATCTATTATGGCCTAAATTAAATAAAAACACAGATGAGATAATCTCTTTTTATCTCTGAAGGTGGGGGAAAGACTAATTCATGCCTCATCTCGGCAGCTACTGCCGGGGTCTTTGAAGGAAAAATAAAAGCTGGGTGTCTGCTCAAAGGCTGCTGCCTGCAGAGGGGCTGGGCAGGGTGTGGGGCAGGTCTGGGGGGATGGAAACATCCCATGAGCAGGGGAGGGAGAATGAAGGGCTGCAACTGGCGAGCTGCTGAGTCAGCCTTAAAGGCATGTCCATGGCTTTCTCATTTTGACAGCTGGACCAGCCCTGGTGCCTGGGCACAGCTTGGCAGCCCAAGGAACTCCTTTGGCAGGAGTCGGTGCAGCCTCGTGCCGGCACCACTGCACGCTCTCCTAATTAATCCTAACTCATCCCCTTCCCCTCTGGTCATCCTGAACACTCAGGGGCTCAGGGCTCACTGGCAGGATGATGGCCATGGTGGGGAGCTGGGGGTCCCCCGGGGCAGTGAGAGCAGGGGAGAGAGGAGCTGCTGTTACCTATGAATGAGTGAATTAAGGAGGAGAGGGGTGGCTGGGGAACAGCAGAGCTCCCATTAGGCTTGTGCCTTTAATTAATGCATGGAACAAGTTTCCAGCAGGGAAAAGCAGTCCAGACCTGGAGTGCTGGGGGAAGGGGAGTTAAAACGCCATCGCTGTGCCGGTGGGAGTTGCTGTGATCTCCCTGCCTTCCCTTCCCATCTCTCCAGAGACCCCTCTGTGCACCTTTCCTCCACAGAGAAAAGGGAAGAGGCTTATCGGGAAACTGTGGAGGGCAGGAAGATGCCTGGGGAGGAGGGAGGTGGAAAACTCATGAAAAGGAGGAAGAGAAAGGAGGGAAAAGAGGATGACTCGTGGGAACTACCCTGACCATAACATGATGAGAACACTCATGAGATGCTCCCACCCATGCCAGGGTGTACATCCAGCACCCTTGTCCCAGGTCCAGCTGGCAGCGGGTGCAGGGCAGGCACGGGGAACGCTGGGCAGGGTAAAACCTCACGAGAGGTACCTACCAAGGAGCTGGTGTAGGTGGGGTCAGACGTGTCATCCTGCAAGTAGCGCGAGAGGCCGAAGTCGGACACTTTGCACACCAGGTTGCTGTTGACCAGGATGTTCCTGGCAGCCAGATCCCGGTGCACGTAATTCATCTCCGCGAGGTACTTCATCCCAGCAGCGATCCCTCTGAGCATTCCCACCAGCTGGATCACTGTGAACTGCCCGTCGTTTTGCTGCGGCCACAAAGAGCAGGTGCTGGGGTGAGTGCACAGAGCCCACCGTGGGACAGGGCGCTCGCCCCAACCTCAGGGGGATGCTGCACCTCCCCAGAGGACCATCCAGCTGCCCTGCCTGATTAAAGCAGAGGTAACCAGCACCAGAACACACATTTTTGGGGTGCATGGCACACTGCAACCAGCTCCCGACCCAAGCAAACAGGCTGGGATTTACGAACGGGACACCAACATCTCATTCCCGAATCCCACAACCGAACAACAGTCCCCACAGCCCCGGCTCGTCCTACCCGCAGGAAGGAGTCCAAGGCGCCGTTCTCCATGAACTCGGTGATGATCATGACCGGCCGGCTCTTGGTCACCACGCCCTCCAGGCGGATGATGTTGGGGTGGTCGAACTGCCCCATGATGCTGGCCTCGCTCAGGAAGTCCCGCCGCTGCTTCTCCGAGTAACCGGCTTTCAGCGTTTTGATGGCCACGTAGATCTCCCGCTTGCCCGGCAACTTCAGGCGGCCCTTGTACACTTCTCCAAACTCCCCTGCAAGTGCAAGACAATCACAGAATCATTCAGGTTGGAAAAGACCTCCAAGGTCATCGAGTCCAACTGTTGAGCGGTCACCGCCTTGTCAACCAGATCAGAGCATCAAGTGCCTCAAGACCATCTGCTACCACCTCCTCCTCCTCCTCCACGTAAAACATTGCAAAGAGCAGTAGTATCTTGGGCTGTTTGGTCTCCAGACCAACCAGATGAGAAATGGCAGCCAGTTCACACTTCAACAACACTCTCCTCTACAAATCTGCTCATTTGTCCTCTCTAGAAGGGGCAACGTCTGCTGCTGGGGACGTGTTTAGGCTTGCAACCTTCTTCGAGGTGACAAAGCCCAACACCAACACAAGCAAAGGCTGGGGCTGCTCTTGCAGACCCCCACAAGAAGGATTTGCAGAGCAAGAGCTTCAACATTTAAGGATGACCTCAAATATCAGGTGTCAGCACTGATAATCTCAGCTGCCTTTTTGCACATCACTTATCTTGGGATGGAAAATAATTGATCTGTTTACATGTCTGCTCTCTGATTTAAAATATGAAGAAAGTGTCCTCTCCTTTCCAGCAGGAGAGCTTTTCCTTCAGCAAGGCACAATTTGTGTGTGGAGGGATTACATCTAAGCCAGGTTTGCAGTTACTTTGCCTTTTTACGAGCAGCAAAAGGGCAGGTGATACATCACTGAACTTGATCACGACCAAACTAAGTCATTGCTTCTTCACAGCTTCCCCTCAACAGCTTCTCACTTTCTCTCCTAAGAGTATGACATAGTTATTTAAAAATGGCAATAGAAACAGCACAGATGACACACACATACGTGCACGTGTGTGTATATATACATATGTATGGGAATATGGCACAGACTATAGTGAGATCTGGCTTTTCTTGTTATCTCATGGAAAAGCCAAGTGGGAAATCCCAAGAGGCCCCATGGTCAGCCAGTGAATACATTCCTGGAGCCTTTCCCACCTTAGAGGCACTTTGACAGCATAAGCCAACCTCTTGTCCACCCTCACCTCTCACAAATCCAGAAATGTCTGAAGGCTTCCTTGACTGTTTCCCGGTGAAGGACCACGTGTGCTTCCCCAGAAAATTGCTCCAGGTGCATGTCTGGACACACAGGAGTGGTAGACAGGGCAGGGAGGGATGGGCAGCAGGAGATGGTGAGACCCACCTGCTCCAATGACTTCTTCTATCTTCACAAAGGACACATCGATCTCCTTGGCGAACTCCCGGACTGCCTCGTTGGGGTCCTCGTAGGTGAAGGGGTCGATGTAGATCTTCATCCCCGGAGACCCTTGGTGCAGGAAAGATGGGAACAACAGCAAAAGGGAGAGAATTATAAAAATACAGAATTAACAGAATGGTTTGGGCTGAAAGGCCTTAAAGCTCATCCAGTTCCACCCTCTGACGTGGGCAGGGACACCTTCCACCAGTTTGCTTCAAGCCCCCTCCAACCTGGCTTTGAACAGTCCCAGGGATGGAGCATCCACAAGTCATCCATCAAGCAGCCTGGGAAACAAAGAGCAGTTGTGCCATGGCCAAGAATTGGAGTTTGGTCCCCCCACTGCACCCAGCTCTCCCCTGCAACCCTCCTTTCCTCCTCTGCCTTCCACACCTCCACTGTTATCCTTCCTCCTCCTCCTCCTCCCTGGCAATGGGAGCAGTTACAGACCTGAACTACAACGTGCTGGCTTTACGGTGAAGGCTTTATGAGGCTCCACACGTTAGTGAAGAAATATTTATTTATCCAAAAAGGCCTCTGATAGCTTTGTGGCAGCTACTAAATTGACAGAGTGCAGCAATTATAACCAACAACCTGGATGGATCCATGAAAATCCAGCTTGGCCGGGCACTGTGACACGTGTGCGGTCCCTTGCACGGGGGCAACACGGAGCAGGGGATGCTGCAAGTGGGCTCTTGCCCTTTTTCAGTGGTGGAAAAAAACAAAACAGACCCCCACGTTCCCCAGATTGGGTTTGCAGACATTGTGTTTGGATGCCCAGGGGCTTGTGGAGCTGCCAGGGGGCACGGTTGCAGGGCAGAGTGAGGTCACAGCCACCCCCAGTGTTGTACCACGGGGACCCAGAATGGGCTGTGGTCCTCCCAGGGGAAGTTCAGCTTCCTGTGCTATTTCTCGTCCAAAAAAAGGGGCCAGGGATGGCGGAGCAGCCCTTCAGGGTCATCTCTGGAGGACACCAGGAGGGACATCACTGCCTGGTCCCTCTCCCTAAGGCACCTCGTCCTTACAGTGATTTGATTACTCTGTCCAGGACATTACCAAGGACCATGATCCTGTCACATTGGTGCTTCCCAGCGTCCTTCTAGAGCTGACACACAGATGGATGCATGGACCACAGCATCACCTCTGCGCCAGGAATCCAAATCAGCTCCCCCGTCTGCAAAGTAATTCAGGAGGAGCCACAAAACCCTTGCAGTGGGCACTGCTGGTGCCAAACAGCCACTGAGGGACAGCTGCTTGTGGGGCATCAAGGACCGGGGAGGGACCAGGCAGGAGCACCCTCACCCCCAAAAGAGGCGCTTGGGGCAAAAGCTCTGCACCTCGGAGGTGGGGAAGGCTGCAATGAAGCCATCTGTGCATCTCCCAGTTCATAAATCCCTTTACAGCTCTGTCTCATACACTTTAACTGCCCCATAAATTTTTTTACAAGAGCAGCTGATGCTCCAGCCAGGATTACAGAGGGATTTACAGGATCGTAACGGAGACTGACTCGCTGATCAACGTATTGAAAAAATAGAGGAGAAAACAATGCCAAAGTTTCCTGCTCACTGTCACTGGTTTTCAAACACCCTCTGATTTGCCCCAGGGTCTGCCCATGCACTCAGTAAACACCAGGGTCAGCTCCCCCCTTATCCTCATCCTCATCCCACCCAAATGAGTGGGATTAGGGCAGCTAAATCCACTCCTCAACTCTGCAAACCTCAGCCACCCTAACCCTAATCATCGCTGGCAGAAGCTGAGTGAAATTCCGGGTACTGAAGCACACCACCAAAAGCACCAAAAAGGGCTTCGTGCTCTTAACATCATCCCAATACTCCTAAAAACTGGATTAGGTCATTTATCACTGCTGCAGACTATGGCAAATTTTTTATCACTCTTCAAAAGTTGTCCCTGAATCCAGTGTCCAATTCCTTCTCACATCGTTTTCCCTTGGGAATAATTATCTTGGGAACAGAAAAAAACCTCTCCTGCTGAATCGCTAGTGCTTCAGCAGGGTGCTTTCCCTGTTTTCCCAATCTCAAAGCTCCCAGTGAAGCAGTGGCAGAGATAAACCACGAAAAATCACAGCCTGAGAGACCCCATGTCACCCCAAAACCCAGCCGGGGCAGTCCTTGGCAGCGGCAGCGATCCCGGGGGGGCTGCCGGAGGGATGGCAGAGCTGTGCTGGGAGGCTGTAATTGCTGTGCCAGTTAACACAGAGTGATTTGTTCCAGAGGATGCTCTCGTTACTCCATTAGTTGCTCACCACAAATTTTCCACCTGTTTTCCTCGAGCATCTGCACTAACGGAGCACCCGGAGGCTCACTAACCTTGACAGGAGTCCGGGAGCGCCGGCACCCCCGGATTTCACACACCAATCCTCACATCCACCAGGTTTAAAAAACAAAGACAGGCATGTGCTTCATTGCTTCCCTACCTAGTTTGAGTATCCCGGGATTTGGGGTGCTTGGAGCAAGCCAGAGACACACATGGGGTGGGGAATGCTTCAAAACCGGGGGAAAATGGGAAAAATCAGTCCACCTGCAGCCTGACACGGGTTCAGCCATCAGGCATCAAATAAATCTTGCCCTGCTCCCTGCAGTGCAGAAACGTGGAGGAAACGGGGAGGAAAAGCACGGGTCTGTTGTATTTCAGGATCACCCGGTGATGTTGGGAAAACAGTTTATTGTTTGCCGGGAGGTTTAGGCCCCCCACAGTGCTGCCATCACGTTGGGAGGGTTTGGGAAGAAGCTGAGAAGGTCAAACGACATCCAGTGTGCTTTTCTGGCTTGGCTGGGCTCTCCTGCTGCCTCCAACCCCTTTCCAGCCCTCTCAGCCCTCCTGAATTTTTCTGCCAGTCTGGTCACTCCATCTCCATCCCTCTCCTCTGCTCATCCATTCTGCTCCCTGCCTTCCCCAGCCATCCTTCATCCATCTCTGCATCCCATATCCCTTTTCCCCAGGCAGGTGCCCAGGACCCAGAGATGGTTCTTCCCACAAGGCAGCCAACTGCACCTGAGAGGCATCTCTAGGAGAGTGTAAATCAGATTTACATCCCACAGGGATGGGGCATGGAGCCTGTGGGCACCAGGTGGCAAATCCCCCCCCAAAAAAAGCTGCTGCTTTGCTGCTTTATTATCATTTCCAGTGCTGGCTGCTGGAGGGGCACCTGACAGACATTCCACACAAATACACCTCGGATTTATTATGGTGCACAGCTCCACCAACCACAGAGGTCTCTCAGGAAAAGCTCAGGCTCTCCCAATTATTTGCCAAGGGGATCAGCAGCCCAAAGCCAGTTAAACCTTCCCAGTCACTGTCTGCACATCCTTCCTGGAGCGGGGTACAGGGCAAACATCAGGACAGGACAGCAGCAGTGCCAGCCATCAGCCCACACTCCCCAACAATGCTCCCAAAATCCATATAGCCCAGCACTGATTGTGGCAGAGGCAGAGCCTGTGGCAGGAGATGAGAAGCTCCTCTTCTCTCTGAACACCACTTCTCTCCTTTCCTTTCTCCTTTGTGAGCCTTCACAGCATCCTCTCCCCAGCCCTTGTTCCCTACATGCCCCTACCCCTTGCATCCCCCAAAATCCCTCATCATCCCCCAAATCCCTCCTGGCACGCTTCTTTTCCTACCTACAGTGCTGCACCACTGCAAACCACCCCGACAGCCTGACACACATTTGTGGTCATCTCTACTCCCTCCCCATGGTCCTCTCCACCTGCCCAAGGGGCTTCCACCCCTTTGAAGGCAGAGGAGTGGGGCAGATGCCGGGTGCAGATTAGGGATCACCCTCCCATTCCCTCTTTGCCCCACTCACCTCGGCCGGTGCTGTAGTGCTGCAGTTTATCACTGTACACAGCTTCCTTGCTGTAGGCTCGCTTCCTGGGAGAGGAGAGGGAGAAAACAAGACAGGCTTCAGGGACCAGCAGCTGCTGGTGGCCACAACCCGCTTCCCCGCCAGCAACACTCCAGGAGCAGTGGCATCTCGGTGCTTTCTGCAGCTACAGGGGTCCCCCATCCCTCCCCTCCTACCCCAAATCTACACCTTACCACCTCCGCCTTGCAGGGACACAGCATCCCACAGGGACCCACCTGCTGCAGACGATGGAAATGGCCACCAGTGAGACGATGAAGACCACCCCGGCCGCCGCGGACCCCGCGATCAGCGGCAGCTGCTCCCTCAGCTCCGACTTGTAGTCGTCTGCAAGGGAAGAGGGATGGGGTGAATTCTCCCTGGGGGTAAGAGCAGCCTCTGGGAAAGGATCTTGTAATGCCCCCCTCTGATTCCATGGGTGCTGTTCCCATGGGAGGGTGATGGGACAGGGAGGATCCAGGCAGGAGCATCGGTTGAGCCGGTGCTGCATTGCACAGGGACGGACTTTCACGCTCAGCTCACACAGCTTGGGGTTGAAAATATGGAGGAGAAGGTCCTGGGAATAAAGTCAAACCGATGTGCGTGGGCCCAGTTTCCTGGAGAGACGAGGTTCACAAGGTGGTTTGTCTGTGCTCTGGCATTTCTCTTTCCTCAATAAATTTATTTATTGAACAATGTGGTCTAGTGTCAGGGGGTTGGAACTGCATGATCTTTAAGGTCCCTCTAACCCCAACCATTCTGGGATTCTATGATTTAAACCTGTTGGTCACTTTAACCAATTTTAACGCGGGGTCTCACAGACACAAAATTCCTACTTGTTGTAGGAAAGGAGGAAGAGAAAAGATCCCATTAATAATCAAACCAGCCAGAGAGTCCACCATGCAACAGATGACCTTGAGAGTGAGGCCCAGGAGAACCTGGGCACCTTTACTGCAGGTGTGCTTGTGGGTTTTAACATCTCCACAGATTGCATGTGACAGCTTCTTTTGCAGAGCCATGTCAACCACAGCACCCCTTCCCCACTGAGCATCTTTCCAACCCCCTGTGTCCCCTTGGAACCCTCTGTGTCCCCTCAGCCACCTGCTGTGGCCTTCAGCAGCAGGCTGGGGTGAAAGCCAAGGTGGCACAGGGAGGACTGGACACGCCCGGAGGAACTCCAAGAAAACCACTTGCACCCTCCTGTATCCCCTCCCCTGTCAGCAGTGTGGGTGCCCTCAACAGGCAGTATCCAGCAGATCCCACATTCCTGGGGACTTCTGTAGCATTCCAGAGACACTCCCTTCCCCAACCACCTCCAGTGAGGTCTGCCAGGCTGTGCCAGCCACCCCACACAAGGGTTAAAATAAAATTCATCTGAAAGAAAGCATTTAGCACCCTTTTATCTGTATTTTTCTACTCTGCAGTTAATTACTGCCAACTAGATTTATCTCTTGCATGCTGCTTAAATCCTGAGAAATTCTCATCTAACAATCAATTATTATTTAATAATCTACACTACCCTTTCTTATTAAATTTCAATTAATTGCTTATTTGAGGCAGGATTTTTCTTCTTGCTTCTCTAATCCTGAATATCCAAGGCATTGGAGGGGGGTTTATTACCATTTCCTTCCCTTTGGTTGCCCTACGTGGTTTTCCTCTTCCCACTCCAGCTGGCACTCAACATGAATGTGAGTATGGGGTGACCCAGTTTTAGGACAGAAAAAAAGTTTTAGGAAAGAAGAAAAGCTTTAGGAAAGACAGGCAGCGAGTCTGGGAGCCATGGATGTCACCTGAGCAAAGCAGGAGTCATACCAGCAGCAGCAGGGAAGGGGCTCTCTCTCTCTTCAGGGGTGAGAGGACCACAAAAGGAGCCTTGTTTCACTCACCAGCCTCTGGATTAGTCCTGAAGCTGGGATTACTGAAAAACCCTCCCATGAGTTAGTAGTCTATAAAGGAATCAAGTGTTTGTGGGTGCAGGAAAGGGCTGGGGCCAGAAAAAAGGCAGCATGACTTTGGCAAGGAGGCCAGAAGAAGCCATGAAGGTCATGAGCTGAGGGTCCCACCTTGGGGTGGGAAATCACCTTTCAGTCATGGGTCTGACCCTTCCAGCTTTGCCCTGATGGCTCAAATGTGGCTCTGAGTATCCCAGAGTCCTTCCTCCAAGGCTCTACAACCCTCCTCCCACCCCATCCCACTGTGCTAGGCTCAGAGCCCGTGGCAGGGGGTTCTGTCACCGCGGCTGGAGGAGGCAAAGGCAGAAGTGCAGCCGAACAGCGGGGGAAACGCGGAGCCAGGAGATTCCAGGCGGATCACTCCTCCAGCTGGCGGCTAACGAGACACCGCTGTGAATCACCTGGCTCCCGCCACGCTGCCCGCTGGGACAGAGCAGCATGGAGACAAGTTCCTCTGATCCAATTAGAGCGTGAAGCCGCGGCTGGAAAGACAACCACCCACCCCTCCCACGCTCGCTCACCGTCCGTCAGGGTCTGGAAGCACATCTTCCCGCTGTACTTGCCGTAGCCGGCCACGGTGCGGGCCCGCACCTGCACCACGTACACCATGCCGGGCCGCAGCCCCTCGATCCGCGCCGTGTTGGTCTGGCTCCGGGCCATGGAGGAGTTGTACTCGTTGTGGTCCTGCGGGCACGGCCGAGAGGGACGGTCAGAGGTGGAGGGACGAGGGACAGCAGGGCCCACCCGCCCCCCAGGATAGCAGGGATGAGGTTTAGCTGCTCGGGGATAAAGTAGAGGCCCTGCTTCTGCCTCGGGAGCGTCCCTGACACGGAGGATCCCACAAGAGAGGCTGAGAGAACTGGGACTGTTCAGCCTGGAGAAGAGAAGATTTTGAGGTGAGCTAATTGCAGCCTTCCAGTACCTGAAGATGGAGAGGGACTATTTACACTGCCAGAGGGCAGGGTTAGGTGGGATATTGGGAAGAAATCCTTCCCTGGGAGGGCGAGGAGGCCCTGGCACAGGTTGCCCACAGAAGCTGTGGCTGCCCCATCCCTGGAAGTGTCCAAGGCCAGGTTGGACAGAGCTTGGAGCAACCTGGGGTAGTAGAAGGTGTCCCTGCCCGTGGCAGGGAGGCTGGAATGAGATGATCTTTATTGTCCCTTCCAACCCAGGGCATTCTATGATTCTATGAAACAGGACCCACAAGCTCTGCCTGGCCTCCAAGGAGCTGGGGATGTCCCTGCAGCACAGGCCTCCCAGGCAGCCTCCCTGGTCCCACCACAGCATGGAGCATGGAGCAGCAGGGAGAAACAATAAGAGCATCCAGATCAAAAATTCTTATGAGCCACAAATTCCTCCTCTTCAAACCACTGATGTCCCTGTGCCTTTCAGAAACATCACACAGCTATGGAAACCTGACAGGGGGTTGGAACTAGATGATCTTTAAGGTCCCTTCCAACCTAAATGATTCTGAGATTCCATAAAACACCATAATGTGCCCTACAAGGGTTTGTTCAAGCAGGTTCAAGGGCAACCTGCCTCTGCTGAGAGCCCCAGCTCCTGCAGTCCCTGCTGTGCTGGCTAAACCTTGTGCTAAATCTTGGTGGAAACCTCCTGTGTCTCCAATCTCATTTTTTGCCACATTCCCCGGTGATTTGCTGGTAAGAGGCCACTGGTGAGATCATCTAATTATTCACATTTAGAGGAATTCATTAGAGCTGGCAAGACACAGGAGGGATGGAACAGCTCGGGCACGGCACGGTTCAGCGCAGGGGTCGGGAGCGTGTCCCCTGCGGGGAAGGACAGCTGCCAGGGAAAGGACTGGACGCAGTGACCCAGGACAGGGACAACCCAGCAACCTTCACCAGCCCTCACTGGCCTCCTCCCCTCCTCCAGACACTGTCCCCTCGCTCCAGGTCCCTGCTCATCCTAACAGATACCGGAGCCAAGGCAGGCACAGGCACTGATGTGCTGGACAAAATACTGCACCGGAGGAGCAATGGCGTAGGTTGGATGGGGCTCTGAGCAACCTGGTCTGGTGAGAGGTGTCCCTGCCCATGGTAGGGGGGTTGGAACCAGACGAACTTTAGGGTCCTTTCCAACTCAAGCCATTCTGTGAGTCTGTGAATTAGCATTTGTAGCCACATCTCTCCCCTCCCCCTGGCTGCACATCGCTCCCACCTTCCGGAGGCAGCCCAGGTGACCTGGTGCCTGTCCCGCCGCCTGTTCCACGTGGACCCTTCCCAGCAGAGCCTGACTCAGAGCCCATCGATGTTCCCCCTCTCCCAGCAGGCTCAGGCCCTGAGCAGCCCCAGTGCCCCCCAGTCCCCCTCCATGGCAGGGTTTCCCCCGAGCTCACCGGTGCCGGCCTGGCGCCCACGGAGCTGCCGACGTCGGGCGTGCAGATGCGGCTCAGCTTCTCGTAGTAGCGGATCTCGTAGTCCAGGATGATCCCGTTGGGCTGCTCGGGCTGGGGCCAGGACAGCGTGATGCTCCTCATCGTGGCACTCACCTGGTGCATGATGGGGACGGTGGAGGGTGCTGCCGAGGAAGAGGGGAGAGAGGGAAAATTAATGGAGAGGGGTAGAGAAAACAGCCCTGGGAAGGGGGAAAATCCCCTGGGCACACAGACCATCCCAAGTCTCCCATGCCTGCGATTGTTAGACTCGTGGGACAAGCTCACTCATTAGCAGTGGGAAGAGAGGCATCTCAGCAGCTTACGTGGAAGCAGAGCAGTGAGCTGGCGAGGGAATTCTGGTATTTAAACCAACTATTCTTTTTAATTAGGGGCTTAGAAATCCTTGGTGTTCCTTCTCCCTGGGACTACTCGCTCCAAGGATGTCTCCCACGGTGGGACAGAGACAGCAAAGCTCTCCCCAGTGGGAACAAACAAGGCTTGGTGACAGCCTCCAGCTCTGCTTGACATCTCTTGGTGTAACAGCCTCTCTGGGGATCCAACACCCAGCATCCAGGGAGCCTGTGCCACAGCTGCCACCCCACGTGCTGTCAGGAATGGGATGTAGGAGCAAAAATCTGCCAACCTCAGGACAATGATGGGAAACCAGGGGACACCCCAGCGAGGAGCCTGTAGAACAGCTTCGGCTCCAGAGGAGCTGCTGGATCTGCTCTTAGGAGCTCTCGGGGGATGCTCATTCTCATTACTCAAACATGCTTCCCCACAGAGTTCTATTTCCAAAGCCCAAACACTTGCAAAACAGTCTCAAGCCATCTCTCATCTCCTCAGGCCATGGCACAAGGGTGCTCAGAAGGCAGCACCTCCATCCCTGCAGCCCCCAAGACCCCCTGGGCAGCACAGCACAGGGGTCCCAGGCATCCTGTCACAGCATCCCTGGAGAAAGCAGAACGTTTGGCACTGGCATCGGGTCCAACCCCTTTCCCTCCCTGCCACATGTTTCTAATCAGTCCCACCAGCTATGCCACACACCACACCACTCTGCAAAGCAGCCCATAATATTTCAGTTCATGCACCAGACCAGAGCTCAGCGAGCCCCTTCTCCAAAACAGTTGCCAGGCACATCCTCCCCACTGCCACTGCTCCCTGCCCTGCTCCCTGCACCCACCAGAGTGATCCCAGGGCTGCTCGGTACCTGCTGGGGAGCCAAGCATCCCTGGAGCTGTGCATTCCCAGAGCCAACCATCCCTGGAGCTGTGCATTCCCAGAGCCAACCATCCCTGGAGCTGTGCATTCCCAGAGCCAACCATATCTGGAGCTGTGCATTCCCAGAGCCAAGAATCCACGGAGCTGTGCAGCCCCAGAGTCAAGAATCCCTGGAGCTGTGCAGCCCTGGAGTCATGCATTTCTGGAGCTGAGCACCCCCGGCAGCAGAACACTGTCCTTCCAACCATTAAGGACACTGAGACACTAAATTAGTCAGGAACCACTTTTCCAAAGGCTTTTTGCCCTGCAAATTATACTTAAAAGGACCAGAGCCGGTCAGTACAGCCCTGATCCTGCCCTTAATCCTACCAAAAGTTTCCCAGAGAGGTATTCAAGTCTCTCCACACCCAAAGGGGCACTGGCATGTCCTGTTCACACAGTCAGCTCCCTATCCAGCCCTCCCTGCCCTCCTCCTCCTCGCCATGCCGAGTGCAGGAAAGGAAAATGCTTCCCCTGTGTGGATCCAGGGAAGAGCTGAGCCTGGCACGACCAGCTTGGGGCACAGGCTCATGCCATGGAGGGAATCCGAGGGTGGCAGGAACCTTGTTCCTTGTGGCCCCAATGGGAGATGTTGATAGTTTAGCACCATCTTTGTTTACCTGGCATATTTAATCCTATATTATTTTTTTTAATCTCTCCACATCCTCTCTGGGGAGATGCTCGTGGGTTGAAATTAAACAAACTGATGTTTTGTTAATTCCCGTTAGCATGGATCAGGCTGGGAAAATGGTTGGAAAAATCCACAGCAAAGCCAAAGGGATTTTAGAGGGGGAGCACTGCCCATGACAGTGCTGCTGCCTTTCCATCAGGTTACCCCATGGCCCAGCATTTCCACATGAACATTCAGCCTTTGCAAGACAAACAGGGAGCACAGGGGTATGGACAGACAGATGAGGGTGACCTGGCTCTTCCCAGCTCCCCAGGGCAGAAGAGCTAAGAAATACCCCAAAATCCCGCCCCATAAAAAAGGCCCAAAAAGAGGAAGCAGGTTTGATTGGTCGTGGTTCAGCAGATGGCAATGCCAGCCAGGTACGAGTGTAGATTTGTATTCCCTGGAGGCAAGAGACTGAAATATTTACACCAGGTTTCCCCATCATGTTCTCCCAAGGGAGCAGGATGGTGAAGGCTCCCGGCATTACACACTCGGCATAAAGCAGGAATTATCATCCCCTTTCTCTGCCCAGAGCAGATGGGTTTCCACCTCCTCCATTCCCTGTGCTACTCAGGGCAGCCTGGGACCAGTTCCCCCCTTGCCATCTGCACACCCATCCCACTGGCATCCCGGTTTGGCCCAGAGCCACTTGTCCAGTTCCTGATTCCTGAGTGGGAAGAGGGAGGCAAAGGGGCAGAGGAGACTGGAAAAGGGGACAAGCAGAAAATAATGGGAGAGGGATGTGCCAGAGGAGATAGAACTCAGCCCTGGAATGCTGCTCTCTGTGCTTTAATACAGCCAGGCTGCATTTCAAGACTGGATTCATCCCATCTCCCTGCTCCCACCTGGGGAAAAGTGGGAAATGGCAATGCCATTTTATCCCCAAGAGATCTAGAGCAGGATAAAAAGCACATATTGGATATCACTCCTGCAAGGCAGCTCTCCCTCTGCCCAGGGCACAGGCAACCCCTCCACCTCCCCATCCCTCTTCCCTCCTCTTTTCCTGGTCTTTCTCCCCACCCAGGGCTGGGGGCAGTTTTACCGCAGCCATCACACCCCACTCACACCCCGGGGGCTTTTCCTTTGGGACCAGGAGCTTCATTTCACACAGAACCTGCATCTGGCAGGGGGTACAGCCAAACCCCCCCTGGGCACAGCATCCCCCTGGGACTCACCAGCCTGGTTGGTGGTGATGTTGACGGAGACGTGCTGCTGCGGGAACGGGCTCTTGTTGGAAACCCCGTTGACAGCCTGGATCTCGAAGGTGTAGGGCGTGTGCGCCCACAGGTTGCTGATGAAGACGCGGGTGTCAGTCAGCCCCAGCTGCCTGGGCACGAAGTCCACGTTGTCGTCGCAGCGGGAGCAGGCGCGTCGGTCCGAGCGGCACTTCTTGCAGACGATGTTGTAGGTGACGTCGTCCCGCCCGCCCGTCTCCCGCGGCGGGTGCCACTCCAGGATGATGGACGTCTCGTTGACGATGGAGATGACGTTGCGGGGGCCGGATGGGACACCTGTGGGAAAGGAGAGGGACTGAGACGGGTCCTTGCCCAAAATGGGATGCTCAGTCCTCCCGTGCGGGCTCCAGCACGGAGAAGGACACCCCACGGCTCCGACTGCTCCACTATCCATCACCTCCTCCCTTAGGAGGGATTTGGTGTCCATGGCTTTGCTCGATTCAGGGTCAGACTCTCCCCACTGGCAACACCAATCACCTGCACCACTGGCCACAGAAAGGGGTTTCCCAGATGGAGATGAGGACTCTCACACCACAAACCCACTTAATATCCAAGAAAACCCCACACAGAGCACACGCAGATCCACCTGCGAAGATGGACCCATTTTAATCCCACCGGGAGATGCTGAGATAGATCCAGCACTTTTGTGGAGAAGCACCTCAAACAGATTATCCCAGCGAGAGATACACCCCCTAGCCAACACTGCGGAGAACTGGAGGAGCAGCAGGAGAGGAGAGAGTCAAAAATGGAAAGTGGTTATTAAGGGTTCGATATCTCTAGTTGGGAGCCCTGGAATTTAACAGCACGGAGGAGCACCGGCACCGCTCGATGGTTTGCTCCGATGTCGGACAAGAGAAGAAAATTGCATTGATCCAACCTGCCGGGAGCCACCACAAATGCTTTGGAGGACGGGAATTGAACACAGCTCCAATTGCAAGCACTGCCGGATCGGGGC